>NC_056735.1:1209591662-1209741662 GCF_019279795.1 Protopterus annectens
TTATTTCATGGTACAAACCTTCCTAAGTTAGGTAACTCTGGAATGCAGAGCTGTAGTGACCAATTATTTTGCATGCATGATTTTACTTGGCTACTAGGTCACAGCTGCAGTAGTGACACAGTCTAGTTCAGAATGCCTCAATTACTATAGCGGAATGATTTTTTTGTATCACTTGCCATGTGCTAGTGAGAGATAGTGACCATACAGTCATCCGCATGGATCCTCGTAAAATATGATCATTTGCAAATTATTTTGCAGTACTCGCTCATTCTGTCACCATTGCCCATATACAAGGCTTTAAACTTTTTTTGCCAGCTTTCATGTCAGTCTTCATACACAGTTCACAGTTTTAATGAATTATTACATTACCTACATTTTGACTAACATTGTATTATTACTATAAGGATTTTCATGAAATGCTACACTATGTGGTAAGGAAAGTCATAGTATTTGAGTTTTTAAGAGATTTACTGTAAATGTGGTCTCATTATTCTTAGCTAAGTGTTGGGAGTTCATTAATCACTTTAATCTCCAGTTGAATCAAAACTTTTGTGACAAAGACAATACCACAGTAGGTGTGAAAACAAGTAAAAAGCGTTTTCATTCATCTCAATGAGACACTGAAAAGAGGTGAAAATGCCCAGATTCACAGAAAGAGGTGGTGGAGACAGAGATTCATTCCTCTGGACTGACAGATTCCCATTCTATCAATACTTGAGAATTAAGGGATTGAAATTTCAATCTATGAAAAGTGGCACAGAAGCCATTATTGGTGGGGTATGTCTCTGTAGGAGGTATGAAATACTTTGAACTTCCTGCAGGATTTTTGATTCAGTTCAGAACACACAGTCAGTGGACAGTTGGAGGAGATTTTCTTGCAATCTTTTCTCTTGTAAAAAGAGAAACAGTGTTGTTGAGCCATGCCTTGCTACATTGATATTAGCCACGTGGCTATTTTTTTGAAATAATTATTTTGAAATTGTCATCTTTGTAGAGGAAGACTACTACCAGAAAATTCTGTGAACCATAAATGCACCAGACAGGTGCTGGGTATTACAGGTAAGTTTAACTTTTTATTTCTGAGAGATATAAGGCTGTGATAAGTCAGTAGTTTCAACTCCTGTTCTTTGTGTACATGGTGAGGAATAAATGGGTACAAATAATATATTTTGTGTAGTTATACTTATTTTTTACTACACGGGCATGCATTGTAACATTTCATTTATTTCAAACGTTCCCTATTTTAACTTTGATGTGGGTATGTTTATTTATTTTATTTTATTTTTTTTTTATTTTACATTTGTTGACCGGGCTAGTCCAGCTGGATCAATGTCCATTTTCAGTGGAGGCCCGGGGAGAAAAGCTCCACAGATTAAAGCAAGGTAATAGAAAATAAACATGTACAATAAACACTTATGACACAGGCAATGAGCAAAAATACAAAGATATTAGTCCAGGTCAGGTAATACAAATCTAAGAAAAAAAGCAAATAATACTAACTACGTAATAAGTAAGGCATTGACTACTTTCAGTGCAAAATATGGGAGGGTGGGAGTATTACGTAGTTCAAAATGTAATACATATTTATAAAAACATTAATTGTAACAAAAAAATTTTTTTTTTTTTTTTCATGTATGAGAACAGTAGTAACAATAGAATCATTAAGTCATTTGTGAATAGAGAGAAACATTGCAGTGTTGTATAAAGAAATATGATAGTAGAAAGATGAAAGTAGGTTAGTCAGGATTGGTACAAGAGCAGAGCCAGAAATTGTTCAGATGTAAAAGAAGTTGTTTCTTAAAGAGAGGAAGAGTGGCTAGAGAGGAGATGTGTAAGGGAAGGTTATTCCATATTTTGCCAACTGAGTTGGAGAAAAGGCAGTTACCTGCAGAATTTGTAATTCTACTAGTGTTAACTTGTAGCTTTTCGGAGGAGCGTAGTTGTTTCAGGTTATTATAGGGAGTCAAGAGGTTGCTAAGAGCCGGTGTTTTTGATGGTTGATATAGAATTTTATGTGCTATTAAGAGTTGTTGATGGATAAGCTTGTTAGGAAGTTCCAACCAGTGTAATTGTTTTAAGTTTAGACAGTGGTGAGTTCTATACTGAGATGCTGTGGCAAATCGAGCTATATTGTGGTAAGATGTAGTCAGTTTCCTAAGGTTACCTTTAGAGAGATTAGTGTAAATAGAGGAAGCATACAGAAGGGTAGAGATAAGATGTGATTGTGCTAAGGTGGTCCGTGCTTCTGGTGTAAGGAAGGGTTTGATTCTGTACAGTGAACCAATCTTTTTATTAACTGCTTTTATTGTGTTATTGATGTGATGATCATAGTTAAGATTATTATCAATAGTAACACCAAGCAGTTTTGTAGTAGAGTCGGGGGAAATGTGGGAATTATCACTTGCAGTAATAGTGAAGTTTAGTTGAGTAGATTTGTGGGTAGGTGAGAATAGTAATAGTTTAATTTTCTTGGGGTTGAGGAGAAGACATCTTTTTGAGAACCACTGTTCAACGGTTGAAAAGGTTGATTGTGTAAGAGACTGAAGTTCTATTTGAGAGGAAGCTGTACAAATTATGGTAGAATCATCTGCATATTGTATACAGGTAGTGTTTTGGATAGATGATTGGAGATCATTAATAAAGATAGAAAATAAAAGTGGGCCTAGTATAGATCCTTGAGGTACTCCTAAAGAGATAGGTAGTAAAGCAGATAGAGAATTTTTCCAGAGTACTGCTTGTTGTCGGTTTTCAAGATAGGATGAAAACCAGGTTAAGGAAGAGTAATCCAAGGCAAGGGATTTAAGTATGTGTAGAAGAAGTGTATGATTTACCATATCGAAGGCTTTTGACAGGTCTAGGAAAAGAGAAGAGGTTAGTTTGTTGTTGTTACGGTTACAGTTGATAGTGTTGGTAAAAGAAAGTAGTGCAGTGGTAGTGCTATGTTAAGGTTTGAATCCATGTTGAGTGTTAGCTAGTAGGTTGTTAAGGAGGAGATGGTTAAGTAGTTGTTTGTGTATACATTTTTCCATGATTTTAGCTAGAGGAGATAATAGTGCTATAGGGCGAAAGTTAGAAAGGTCAGTAGATTTACCTCCTTTGTGTAAGGGTATGATGTATGATATCTTCCAAATTGCTGGGAAAGTACTTTCTTTTATGGATCTGTTTATTAGGATAGAGACAGGGTAGGCAATAGCTTTAGCTGCTACTTGCAGGAATTCAGCAGGAAGCTTATCTGCTGAGGGGGTAGTGGGTTTAAGTTTTTGTAAAAGAGATTGTATATAGGAGGTGGATATGGGTTGTAGTTGAAGGGGAGGAAGAGAGTCATTGAAGCTACTTAAGAGCAGTTGAGAAGTGTCAGGAGATAGGTGGTTAGCTAGACTTTGTATGGAAGTAGTAAAGAAAGTATTGAAGTTATTGGCTATTAAAGACGGATCATCAGGGTCTGAGTCCTGTGTCATGTGGTTGTTACTTACTCTTGGATGGGATCAGGCGATGTTGTAGTGTACTGGCTTACCAGATGTGCAGTAGCAAGCCCCACCCAAACCCTGCCCAACACCCAGCAACAGGTTTATGTGAGAGTTTACTCATGAATAAGCAATGTCATGTGTTTCTCGGCCACATGAATATTCATCGGGGTATGTCTAACTGTAGGGTTTTCCCTTTGCAAGCCCCCCTGCACCCCCAACTACTTCAAAGTACCAACTCCGAGAGCAGGAAATTTAACATGCATTATCTGGGGCATACATGTTTAGATAGTTATGCTGCCTGACAACACACTGAAAGCGAGGACACAGCATTCTCATTTCAGAGAAAAGACGTCTCAGTTTTACTTTGGAAAGTGGTGTTAATGTATGAAATTGATGACGTGGAAACAAAGCTGTCTTTTACTGTTATGTTAAAAAGCAGCTTGCATGAGGAGTGCAATTATAAGTATTGTGTGTTTTATTTTTATGCATTGGTATTCTAAAGTCACAGCAGAAACCACTACAGCTTAGATACCATGGATGTGTGACACTAATACAATTGTCTCAATCAACTTTTCCATATTATGTCTTTTACTGTCACTTAGTGTATTGCTCTTGAATGACTTTAGTACAGAATATAGTGCTGCACTCAGCATACTTTAAATGAAAGTATGGCGATGTTGTAGTGTAGCATTTATAAAGTAACAGTTAAGGAAATGGAAAAGGTTAAAAAGAAAATTATATATATATATATATATATATATATATATATATATATATATATATATATATATGTATATAGAGAGATATATATATATATATATATATATAGATATATCCCTACAGGCTTGCATCACTTAATTGATGAAACTCTGCTGAAACTCTGGAGCCTCACAGCCACAGGAACACTCACAAATCACATATGCTAATCAACAATCACTGTATGCTTGATGTCACCAGCAAATCTGCATGGCATGCCAATCATTCATCATTTGCATACTACTTTCATAGGTATTAGGCTTGTCAATCACCTCGGCCATGCCCAGTCATGCGTGAAACTGCCAGTGAGCCAGTACACTACAACATTGTCTCTCAAAGTTTATCAAACACTCGGATTGCATGATACAGACAGCCCAGGCAATGGAAGACTGAGATATTTATTGATTTCTTGTGTTTCTGCAATTTTTATGTGTGGCCCAACCAATTTGCTGTTATTCATAGATTAGTGTGGATAAAACATGCAGCCTGAGTGTGTATGGTGATACAAGAGATTGTAATTCGGCTACTCTGTCCTTTATTATATCATCTCACATCAAGTTCCCTGATGTTGTTTTTTCATTACCTTACACATTCACAACTACAGGTAGTATAGAGGTAGCAAACTCCTGTCACACTTCCAGAAATTGCAGGAAAGGGTGACTGACAGACAAATAAACTGAAAGTAAGACAGGAGATGAGCAGTTTGGATTCAGATCAAGAAGAGACAAGGTCAATCCAATGCTGGCAGTGAGACAGATAGTGGAGAAGAATCTATTGGTGACAGACTACATTAGCAAACTGGTTGGAGGCGACAGGTCAACAAAGCTGAAGTACGCAAGTGATGTGGCATTACAAGCAGACTATGAACAAGAACTTCAGCAAATGATTCGGGCATGAATACAAAATTGAAGTCACATTGAATGCAACTGAGTACAGACAAGACAGTTGTCAAAGCAGGAAATGGAGAAATCAGAAGAAGCAGAAAATTGAGACTGAAGGGGAGATAGCAGAAAAGGATAACAGTTTCAGGTATCCGGGAAGGGTTGCTGAGGAGAAGGCAAGTCTGAATGGGGAGGTCAAAGCTAGAATCAGTGGGGGCTGCAGTCAAATGGCACAGAGTGTGAGGGGTAGTGTGTGGCAGAATAATGCCAAAGAAGCTGAAAAGTAAGGTGTCCAAACCCACATTATGACCAACACTTCTTTGTGGTACAGAAACCTGGGCAGTGAAGGCTGAGCAGTTGAGGAAGGTGGAAGTGATGGAGGTGAAGTGACTTAGATGATGGTTAGATGCACACTGTGGAACACATGAGTAAAATGACGACATTATTGCAGAAGCCAAAGTAGCTTAATTTGCAAAGAAGGTCAAAACAAACAGATTACAGTGTTTCAGACAGATGTGAGGGAAAACGAAAGTCAATTTGGTGAAGAGGTTTTGGAAAAAACAGGGAAGAGGAAATGAAGACATCCAGAAAACAGAGGGATGAATTATGTGAGAGAAGTCCTACAACACTCTGGTATGATTCTCAAAGAAGATAGGACACTGGTATTGAATCAAAAGTGGTTGCAATAGCTCACATGACACTCTGACCCAATGTAGAAAAATGGGGGAAGGGGGTAATGATGATGTGCATTATTACGGGTATGTGGTGAAGACATTTGGAATGTAAGAAGACACTGTGACTGAGATAACAGAACAGGTTACAGAGATGGAAGTGCTATTTTTGCTCATACTACATTCCAGGGATAACTGCCTTTCTTTGGCACCCTCTAACAGATATTTGATTTTTTAGCTTCCAGCAAATGTGTTATCTACTACCTTAAGTCCCCATCTTTGCTAAGCTAAACAACAGTATTGTGGCCCCATGAGGTTTGCACACAATGAGCTGAATTTTAAGCTACATCCCTATGACCTATGAACATATGAACCTTGCCATTTAGTGTGTGTGTGTGTGTGTGTGTGTGTGTGTGTGTGTGTGTGTGTGTGTGTGTGTGTGTGTGTGTGTGTGTGTGTGTGTGTATGTGTGTGCATGTGTGTGTGCGCACGCAAGCACATCTATGGTTATACGTAACAGATACGTGTGCTGATTCATATGCTCATACAAGGTTACTAGGCTAATGGCCCTAGAGATTCTTCCCCTTTTTACAGTTCTCCATTATGACTTTATTTAACTGCACATGATCCTTTGTTCATATGACTTTCTTTTATTAACTTTTTTTCTATTGCCATGATTGAGTTTTCTTCTAAATGACTATAAACTCCTGTCAGCAACAATGCCAGTGTGCAGTTTAAATGTCGTCGGAAGGCAAGCTATTGGTCTATAGTTTTTAGGATAGCTTGAAGGCTCACTCTTAAGTAGTAGTATTGTTTTTCCTGTTGTTAACCAGGCTGGTGTTTGTTCAGGTGCTCATATAAATAGTTCTTACTTATGACTAAATCCTTATGTAAAGATGTTAATACTTTTAGCCAGAAGTTAGGTACTGCATCTGTGTCTGGGGTTTTGCATTTAGGAGATTTTCTTAACTTTGTTTCAGTCTCTCTGGCTGTTACTTCATCCCATTTCATATCCTGTACATTTAAACTTCGTATTCTTTCTTTTACTTCTTCTATCCATTTAGCATCTTTATGTTCCACAGGATCGTCATAGATATTTCTCCAAAACATGTCTATTTCTTCTTTTTTGGTGGTGCTTCAATTCCTTTTACTTGTTTCCCAGTTCTCTATAAAACTGTTTTGGGTCATCAGTGAATTGTTTATTTTGTAAATAAACAATTTCTCTCCAGTAAGTGTTTTACAACTGTAAATGCATATTTATGTTGAATCATATTAGACATTTTACAACTGTATATGTTTATGTTGAATTGTGTTAGACATCTAATATGTTTTATGCTTTATTTTTGATGTTACTATGGCATGCACCAAGTTGTTACTAGTATAATAGTATGTATGGTCTATTTGCATAGCTGCACCTTGTTCACTAATGTTATTCATGTAATAGTGTTGTGTAGACAGCTCATACTAGTGTCTAAATTATTTCTATAAGTTTGTGCTGTTACTGGTGGATAGAATCACATTAGAGAAACATGACAGATTGCTGCTCGCTATATTTGTATCTGTGGCTGCATAACTGTCTGGGTTTTTGTTTTCTAATGTTCTTCCAATTGGCTCAGTATCTGCATATACTAAGTAGTGGTTCAGGACATTGTCCTGCATGTGGTAGCTATTTGCTCAGTGTGTTTTTTATAATCTTTATAATATATATTTACCATCTCAAAAGTGCTTACTTCTCTCTGTACTCTTCTTTTCTAGACCTAACACCACTCTTAAGTATTCAACTGCGGTACCACCTTTAACATTCTTATAAGAGAAGCGCAGTCCGGGTCTGAACTGTCTGCAAACAGCTACAGTTAACTTTGAGTATGTGTCTACCTGTTTGAGCCAATCTTCATTTTCCTCTGGAGAGCACTGTGCTTTGGCTGTAAGCAGCCCCCCCACCACCACCACCACACACATCTTCCACTTTCTCTTATTCCCTTCTGTTAGCAAATAGTATCCATAACTGATCAATACTGTGTGTTTGTTAATTTAAACTATGACCACAGTAGCCTACTGATACAAGGTTATCCTGTTTTTCCACCTGAGAAATTAAGAAAAGACTTACAGTTTCAGAGCAGTCCTTGGTCAATTGTGATTGTTTCTTAACACATACTTGTCTTGCTTTGTGATTGTTTCCAGCCCCTCATACAAGACCCTAACAGGGTCTCTACCCACTTCGCTCCCCACCCTGTCCCCTATTCCCTCCCGCCCCCAGTAGTCCCACCTTTATTGCACTCAAACCCCTCCCATCTTTCCAATAGCCAACCACAGTGCTAACCCAACACTACCTCCTCCATATTCCCTCTACTTTCACACCTCCTCAACTGACATGTACAAGCATACCTTTCCTTTGCTCACTGCATGCACTCTCCTTGCATATCTTACATCCTACCAAAGCTCCATCATTCCCCCACTTAACCACTGCCACTGTACTACTACTCACACCACCACCCATGTCTCACCCATACTCAGCTCCCCTCCCACCAGCTCAAGAACCATCCCTATGCACCCCCCCCACATATTCTACCAACTATATTACTCAAACATGAAGCATCCCTACAACTTAACATAGTAACCCTCCCACCATACCTATTACCCACAGAGCACAATCATAAAGTTTCCGTTATAAACAAACACATTCAAAAACTGAGAAAACTAATAATCTCATGCATATCAAAACTAGCCCTAAGTGGAGACATCCACCCCAGCCCTGGCCCTACCATCTCCAACCCCAATCCTCATAATCAGACTAGAAACCACAACTTCTCCCATATTACAGCCAATAGAAAGCCAAGTGACTTCCTTCTACTAAGCTTAAATATTAGAAGTATATCCAACAAAGAATTTGTTAATAATGGGTATTTATTAAGGGATGTTAATATGACCTATAAGCATGTAGCACAAGGCAGAAGTAGTTTATATAAACCAGTCTTTGGCTCTTTAACCATACTACAAATGGAAAAGCCATACCAGTAAGGAGAACAGGTAATGCATGTTGAAACAAATAGGACAAAAGATAGAAGTGTTTTAAGATTCATTAATACCTATAATGCCAACACGTATGATGTCTGTAAGATCATTGAAAAAAACTGGATTATATTAATGGCCCAACCAGATTTGAAAGAATTATTAGGTCCGACGCCAAAGTATGCGTTTAGGAATGGTCGGACACTTAAACAGATGTTATGTTATAAAGATTTCCAAAGTGAAATATTGCCTATACGAACAAAGATGAATACTTCCAAATGCTATAATTGTGTCTGTTGTTCTGACATATACGACATCAATAGTAGTTTTCAGCACCCTATAACAGGTGAACGGTTTGACTTCTTTTGTGGAGCAGACTGTAATTCCACTAGATTAGTTTACTTAGCTACCTGCACTTTGTGTAGTGCATTCTATGTAGGGAAAACGGCTAGGAAGCTGAAAGATAGGATAATAGAACATAGATCTGAAATAAAAAGAAAGCTTGAAACAAATGGGCTATACAGACATCTGCATGATTTCCAGACACATGCATTTAAATTCAGGTGCATATCTGTTCTGCAGTTGGGTATTAGGGGGGGTGATGTTGACAATCTTTTGTTGTTAAAAGAATATGAGTGGATAGTACGATTACAGGCCGATAAGTATCCAGGCCTTAATGGGACAGTCAGTTTAAAACCTGTTTTGACAAAGAGGCAGAGAAAGAATTTATAGTATTGAGTGTATTTTAAATATATAGACGTAACTATTTCTTTTCATATATATATATATATATGTAGTAGTTTTTTACATTTTTATATTTATGTACCATGCTTTTAACAAGCAACTATATGCAAAATCTTTTTATATGTTTTTAAATTTAATCTATATATTTAATTACAATGGTTTTCTGTATGGCTGGCTTGATCATATGACTTTAATGGTCCTCTATTTAAATGTGTTAATGTCTTGTGATTTTGTATGCTGATGAAGGGTGTAAACCTGAAAGCTTCATTAAAATTTTCTTATTTGTGACTATCGTGTGCTGTGTAAACCCTCACATTACCAGTGAGCAAATACTCCCTACAGGTTACGGCATACTAAGAGTAGACCGGCTAAACAAAAAAGGAGGTGGTGTAGCTATAATATTTAAACAGCATCTAAACATCCAGATCCTAAAATCATCAGCTCCACAAATAGGCAATGAAGAAATAATATATACCAACCTCAAAATTAACCAAAACAAAACCATCAACATAATTGGATGCTACTTCCCACCTGGCCAAAACATCCCTCCACTAAAAAACCTCCTCAGCTGGTCTACCCACCATCTACCCCAAGAAACTATCATCTTAGGTGATTTCAATATTGACTGGCAATCCTGTTCTGGCAACAATCCAACCCATCATGTACACCTTCATGGCTTCACCCAACTAGTCCAGTCACCAACAAGGATGAATAAAAATACCAGCAAGCACACTACCCTGGATTGGATACTAGTCAGTAAGAACCCCCAGTCATATATAACAGGCTGCTTATCAGATAGCCTCAGTGATCACTCCCCAACATTCCTACTCAAAAAATACCTGTACCAAGCTAAACCTGTCATCTATCATCAAATACGTAAAAAAATAAACTTTAACCCACTCACATTCATCTCATCCCTCAAAGAATGTAACTGGCATGCTCTAAAGTACCTCAGTCTAGATGACGCAGTTGAATTTTTTAATACTACCTTCCTGAACATCCTTAATTACCATGCCCCCATAAGATTTTCCAGAACCAAAGCACAACCCTCCTCATGACTACAGATAACCACTAAGTCAGAAATGAAAAACAGGGATAAAGCCTGGGAGCACTGGCGCAAAACCAAAACCCCCGCAGCTAGACAAACATTCCTAGAACTACGCAATAGAGTCAAAAAGCTAATAAAACAGGACAAATTCCAATACTACCAGTCTGCCCTAGACTCCTCACAACACAGCCCCAAACAATTCTGGTCCTCCATAAACTCCATCCTCCACCCAGGTAAAGTCAGTACCCCTCCTCCTAACATCCCTCACTCCTCAGAAAATATTGCTACCTCATTCAACACACACTTCACCCAAACCATACTATCACTAGCTAAATAACACAACCCCCCCTCCCCTCCAACCCACACCTTCAACTAGTAATCTCCCCACTGCCTTCTCTTTTTCTCCTGTACCTACCTCCAACATAAAAAAACTCTTAACTAAACTTAAACCCACCAAATTAGCAGCAGACAACCTCCCAAGTGAATACCTACAAATCGCAGCTGATGCTCTGGCCTACCCAGTATCCATCTTGATTAATCGATCTCTGTCAGAAAGTTACGTTCCCACATTGTGGAAAGTCTCACATATAATTCCCCTCCACAAAGGCGGACCGTCTGCAGAACTAACCAATTACCACCCCATAGCTATTCTCTCTCCACTCTCCAAAATACTAGAGAGATGCATACACTTTCAGGTCTCACACTACCTCCTTACTAACAACCTCCTTTCCAGTACTCAGCATGGTTTCCGACCAAACCATAGCACCACCACTGCCTTACTCTCCTTTACTAACACTATCCTTCAGCATAAAAACAATGGCTATCTCTCCTCTGCTACTTTCCTAGACCTATCTAAAGCATTTGACATGGTCCCACACAAACAACTTATCTCTGTCCTCAATAACCTATCCTTCTCACAATCAGTCACCAACTGGTTTCAGAGTTACCTGTCTGACCGCCAACAATCCGTTGTATGGCAGAATGACATATCTCCCCAACTACCTGTCTCCATAGAGGTTCCCCAAGGATCCATCCTTGGACCCCTACTTTTCTCTGTTTACACCAATAATCTAGCTTCTGCCACCAAACATGGCACACTCATCCAATACGCAGATGACTCAACCATCATCCGCTCAGCCCAGTCCCTACCCAAACTGCAAAAAGTCACACAGGAAGCCTTTTCCTCTGTTGAAACATGGTTATCCGATGCCCAATTAATACTCAACCCAAACAAAACTAAACTACTCATCTTCCAACTCACCAAACATACTCAAAACAACTCTCACTTTAAAATCACAGCAAAAGACAACAACACTATATACCCAACTGAACACACCAAATTGCTAGGAATGGAAATAGACAATAAACTAAAATTTGACATTCACATATCCATGACCATAAAAAAAGTCCACAAAAAACTAGGAGCATTATACAGAAATAAACAATTTCTCACCAAAGCAGCAAAGATTTTAATAGCAAATTCCCACCTTATCTCCACCCTACTTTATGCCTCTCCAGTATATACCAACCTAAGGCAATGTGATCTAAACAAGCTAGAGACCTGCTACAACAAAATCGCCAAATTCACCACAGGGGCATCCTACCGTAGTCACCACTGTCTCTCACTTGCTGAACTGGGCTGGCTTGAACTCCCTCACCTCCTTCAGTGGTATCAACTCTCACTCACCCACAAACTAGTAAACCATCCACTAAATGTCCCATCCCTCCAGAATCTACTCCAACCGTATCGCACCACCAGACCACTAAGATCCAGCAACAAAAATCACTTGCAGATCACTAAAGCCAATAATTCAGCTACAAACCACACAGTCTGATTCCACCAAGTTCTTTATTTTCGATCTGGTACCTCGGCCATTTGCCTTCAAAGGATCACATTACAGCTTTGAAATTAAGCTCTATTTATATCAGTCACTAATTGATTAAATTACCAATTAGTATCATTAAACATCAAAATTTAAAGTGATCTCTACTTTGATATAAAGTGCATTAAGGACATTTTTCTGAAATAATGTTTTAACTATATGTCAACATGGCTTTATATATACAAAAAATTAATAGAAATAATTTTAAATAACTTTTCTATCAGAATTAATACAAAAACATATTGTTTGCAATTTATATACATAATTATTCAAGAATAATGTGAATAATAAGTTCAACAGTTCAATATTTCATTCACAGTAGATAATATGAATAAGATAAAATGTATAAATAAATATATGTGTGTGTCTATAAGAATATACCCAGTATATGCACACAACCAAGGTGTATGCACAATGAATGTCCAAATATATATTATTATGACTCAAAACACTAAAGCCAATAACTCTGCTGGTGAAGCACTATTCTCTTGCGCCATAGCCAAATTATGGAACTCACTCCCACCCACAATTACCTCCGTACCATCATGCACCAACTTCAAAACTTTATTAAAAGCACACCTAAAAACATGCTGGCTATGCCCTTGCAACTCCCACTCTAATATCATCCACCCCATCCAACTACTACCTTTCTTTCACCTCCACTAACTACCTTGATGATAGCAAGCTCAGATGCTCATAAGCCTATTACTTATTATACATCAGGAACTTCTTATTGTTACATTTGTTAATGCCTGTTATGTACTTCACAGATAAAGATTCTAGCTGTCTACTGATGTACTATGTTCTTCATCTGTAAATATGTTGTAAGTAATTTCTATGTTAAATTGTTAATCGCTATGTAATCCAATGTAACTACTGTCTGTTTATTTTACTGTGGAGCTTTTCTCCCCGGGCCTCCGCTGAAAATGGACCCATGTCCAGTCGGACACTCCCGGTCAACAAATTTAAATAAAATAAAATAAAAAAATAAAAATAAATAATTGTACCTTTCCTTTATATTTATCTGCATATCTTCTTAGTCTTTCTGCCTATACTGCTATTTTTAGTTTATTATTAGCGATTGTGCACAATAGATCTGGATCTGTTCTGACACTGCACATTGCTTTTATCACATCTACCTTTCAGTATTTTGAAGAAAACGACATTAAAAAGGTTTTTTATAACAATTGGAAACTACTCACGATAGACCCCTTTGTTAAACAATTGATAGGGAACAAACCACATTTCATGTTTAAGAATAGCCCGAATTTAAAACAACTACTATGTAATGACAAATGTACTAGTGATGAACTAAGTTTATCATTTAGTAGCAAGAAAGGTACCTTCCCTTGTTATAATTGTAGGAGGTGCAGCTACATTTCAAAAGAAGATTTTAAACATCCTACTCTGAACTACAGTTTCCTTCCAAGGTTCTTTGCTAATTGCTGTACTAAAAATCTTATTTATTTGGCCACATGTAAAAACTGTACAGTGTTCTACATTGGCCTTACTAAAAGATGCCTAAAAGACAGAATTTATGGTCATCTTTATGACATTCAGAAGAAGAATGAACTAAACGCATTAGCCAAACATATTTTGGAACAGCCCCACCATAGCTTTGAGTTTAAGGTACTGGAGATAATTACACCTAACAAAAGAGGTGGGGATAATTCATTACTTCTAAACAACAAGGAGTTAAAATGGATACTAAGATTGGCTGCACACATACCTCCTGGCATTAATAATCAAGTTTCCATTAAACCAGTTTTGGAAGCCAGATAAAACTTTATATACAAATATTTATTAATGGTGTGTACTCATGACTTGTAATTTTTAACTTTTAATTTCAATTTTATTTTAACATGAATACATTACTCCATGATTCTTTTATATTGTACCTCATGTGCATTGTTCTTTGTCAAATCAATTTTCCAAAAAATTTCTTTACCTACAAAAGCTCATAAGCTTTTTCCAACAGCAGTACCTTAGTAGTTGTATTCACTCATGTATATATTCATCCAGCATCATAGTTGTATTATGTCTATTTTTGTCCATCTTATTTCAAGCATCACATATACAAAACTTACCTCCAATTATTCACTTATCTATTTCATCTATGTAAGATGTTATTTATTTATTCATAGTCATATACATCACATCCACATATTTATACATTCTATACATTTGCATTGTAAATATGTATACATTTATATTAAAAAAAATTTATATTTTTTATATTTAATATTTAATATTTAATATATTCAATATATCTAATATTTAATTCTTAATATTTATTCATCTCCCAACATTTAATGATTCCCAATATTGATACTTGCCCAGTTATATGACACTACGAATAATCATAACTTATGATCTTGATTAATAATTGAATCTACTAATGTAATTATGAATTTATTAAATAGCAGAAATATAATTCATTGGTGCTATCAATAGTGGATTCACATTCTAAGAAACAGATATTTATTTATTTATTTATTTGATTATTTAATATATGAAACTACGAATAATCATAACTTATGATCTTGATTAATAATTGAATCTACCATTATAATTATGAATTTATTAAATAATAGAAATATAATTCATTGGTGCTATTAATAGCGGATTTACATTCTAAGAAACAGATATTTATTTATTTATTTATTTGATTATTTAACTATTTATCCAATTTATTTATTTATGCAATATCAAATATTGCTATAGAGCAACTTATAACAGAGCAAGGCTCGATACATATATTATTATGTTTTGATATTGAATGTGTTTTAAATGTGCTCATCCATTTTGTATATCAGGTAGCTTATTTCAATTTGGTTTTATTTTAACTTTTACTATTTCTGAAAACACTCGTTGTCAGTATCAATTTTTAGAGTTTAAAATTATATTGATTACTAGCTGCAGTATGGTGTATGAACATCTTAGTGTTCCTGAGTATTCAGGCTCCCTTTAAATGGAATGCAGTATTCAAAAATTCTTTAATTAGTCTATACTAACTTTTTAATTGGAAAATTGCTTGAGTTGTTTGTTTTAATTTGGCGCCTTTTTAGATTTATCTGTATAAATAGATGTTTTGAATTTTATATGCATTGTCTGATGAAGCGTGGTGGTGACCACGCGAAAGCGCTTACAATAAACGTTTTTGGTCTTCGTATACTGGATTACCTGTTACTTATTGCAAGAAAGTGAATTTATAGCTCCTGATTTAATGACTTTTTGTTGTACTCTATATGCTTACCGCATACTGATGCTTACTGCATACTGAGCAAGCGAAGCCATTGCTCCTGATTTACTGCTTTGCCGCTGTACTTCTTGTGAGCTTTAAGTCCTGATTGGATACATCAGGACTTTACACAGTTTCGTGGTGAGAGAGCCTGGTTGTTTTCTTCATTTTTGTTTATTATACCTTTCAGTATTTTCATTGATCTATTCCCTCTGCTGTACTCTAACAGTGACACTTCCTGTCTTACTTGCTTTACAGTTTTCTCTATTCGATACTTCCATGATAGCATTCGATTTCTACCCTTCCTTTCCCTTACTGCCCTATGTTTTTGTGGTAAGACTTCATCTGTTTTTAATTTAGTTGCACAGTAATATTTCCTATTTACTTCAGTAGTATATCCTGTTTACTTTTGTTATATCACATGAATCTCTATGGACAGTCCTAATGACTGTTCATTTGTTTTATCAAACTTGTAGCTCATTTTTTTTTTAATTTCTCCAAGTCTTTTGGGTTTCTGATACCATGATGGGACTGGACCCCATTCCCTAAGTCAAATTATGATTATAGTTCATGAAATTAGTATTATTTCAATCTTTGATGTCAGCCAGAAGTGCTCTTCGCAGCACCATTCGTATGGAGTTACATGTATTGGTATCATATCTAAATGCGATTGTAGATTCTTTTTTATAAGAACCATTGCTCCTAATACTATTGGAACTGCCTGGGTAGTTTGTTCCACCTTGCTCTCATTTTTGCCTGCAAATCCAGATATTTTATGACTACGCAAGACACTGTGGTCACTGGGTGCAGCAATTTCAATGATCAATGCTACTTTTGTCTTCTTTTTGTGGACCACTATATCTGGTTTTCTCGAATCTATCTTTTGAAATGTTGGTAATGGGTGATCCCAAGTGATGTAGACGTCATCATTTTCTATGATGCTTTGTGGCTCATGTTTCCAGTGTATTTCAGCTACTTCAGTTGTATAATGTTTGCACAATGCCCAGTGCAACAGTCTTGCCACATTATTATGCCTTTTGGTATACAGTCCTTCCGCCATTAGTATGTCACAACCAGCAACGAGGTATGCAACTGTTAAATAAAATTAAGAATTCAATACACAGGAGGTTCAGATTCAAAAGTTTACTAGTGTACACCAGGAGGCAAAAAACGTACAAGTACAGAATTTTGTCTGACATGAAACAGGAAGCACACAATTTTATATAGGTTTAACATTCAAGCTATGCCCACCTTACTGACGTGATATGTCACAGGGCATCTACATCACTTTAGCTTACAAGCTTCTATTCATTTAATCTGTTGATGCTGCATATTTAAAAAAACTTTTCCTTTAGATACAATACGGCCTTGCTATCCAGCTGGTCAGTCATAATGTCTTTCTGTAAAGTTACTTGTTCAAGGTTTCATATCAGTTTGAATACAATAGCAGCTTCAGTCTTTTAATGCATGTCTTTGTTCTCTGTTACACTTTCTCACACAGCTGCGTGCTAAGTAACACATATACAAGGCCAGATCATTCCAACAGGAAAGAGCAGAAGATTTCATTATTTCACACATTTAATTTCCTGACCCAGCAGATAATCACTTATGAAAAGCATAAACATTAAAACTTGCTAAGCTAGCATTCTGTCAGGGTCAGAGATCAGCTTTGCTTCAAGCCACACTGCAGTTTCAAAACTACTTCACATTTAGACATGAGTTAATTTTACTACTATATGATTAATAGAATAAAATGCATTATATACTACTTTGCTTTTAAACTAGCATTTCTCATGTATTCAAATACACATTTTTCTAACATTTTCCCCCCTATTAATACTTTTTATTCTATTTTGAAGTATGCATAGTGTCATTTCATCTCCTAGCCTTTTCCACTCAGGATTTTCAGCTAGGTGAGTCATTTAATCTATACTTCAGAAAAAGCGTCATCTGAAATCAATCTTTCAATTTCAATATCTTGGTAGAAAGTTTCAGTAACAGATACATCAACAAAATCTTTGATTAATCTTTTCATGCAGGGAATTCCACAGCAAACACATGCTCCTATTAGGAGTATACCCACACAAATGGCAATTAGAATATTCATTAGGATGGAACCCCACCCCCCAAATAGATTCTGGAAAAAGTCCATCAGTGGGTTTGGGCCTGGTTCAGTCATGGCTGATACTTGCTGAATTACCTCTAGGTGGTTATCTATCTCATGATGATTGTCAGGAATAAAAGCACAGCACTCTTCTTTGATAAGCACGCACGTACCACCTCTCGCCGCTAGGGTGAAGTCAAGAGCCATCCGATTTTGCAGCACAACAGTTCTCATTGCATTTAGTTCATCAGTCACCAATTCTAGGGCAGAAAAAGTTGCATTACTCATTACTTTGAGAAGTTTCGACAACTTCCTCAGCTCCCAGATCGATTTGACTGCTCCATAGGCTGGAAGTATTCCTGCCCAGGATATAACACTGTCACTCAAGTCCATATGAGTCAATTCGCTTTTGTCTTTTACTGAATTATGGTCTTTCCAACCAGCTTCAATCTTCCCAACTGGATTCACAGGTTTCTTAACTGGACCTTTGGATTTTCGAGCTGTTTCTCTTACGTTTCATATCTTACCCAAAGGTAATTCTGCAGTATGTCTTATTGCCGGAACCAAGTAACCCAAAAAACAACTGCCGGACCAATTCTCAGGTAACCATTTATATGCCTTTTTCCCACAAATAAAATAACAGTTTTCTACTTTAGTACTAATACGCATCAGCCCTACATGAAACATTTTCTGATCTATAACTGACAATTGTTTAAACAAAACTGGATTTTTTTTAATGTCACTCATAGTTGTTTTCAATGAGTTTAAATATGAGTCATAATTAGTATTACAAAAAGTATTGCCATTGCTATTCTTAATATAACATCAGTAAGATATGGTTATATTACAATTGCTCCAGCCCACCTGGAGAATGTCATTTTTGTAGAAACATACAACTCCTTTTTGTGTGACAGGTAAAAATAAAGCTATTTTGTCCTGTGATCTCACAGTTCCTGTGTCGAAAAGTAAATTCTCCCAAGTCTCATTTATCCCCAAAGGAACAGCGGACATTATCAGTCCTCCATATGCTGTTGGTATAGCTGTACAAACCCAGCAATTTGAAATGTTCATAGTCTCTGCATACACACATTTCATGGCTAGGTATGTGTTAAAATTTGGATGCCAGTCTATAG
The DNA here is from genome assembly GCF_019279795.1 of Protopterus annectens. NCBI lineage: Eukaryota > Metazoa > Chordata > Ceratodontiformes > Protopteridae > Protopterus > Protopterus annectens. The sequence continues at coordinate 1,209,610,600 of NC_056735.1, forward strand.
ACGTTTCATCACGCCTTCCCACTTTCACTTGTGTGGTTGTGTGTAGGATAAACCACAGCAAGAGGAATATTGTCACAATTACAGTTAATAAATGTACACACAACAAAATGATTATGCAACATCTCTGGGGTTGATCTAAACTTCTATTCGCTTTGTTTTTGGCCATCTCAGTCTGGTTGTGTATCAGTTACAAAGTTTTTATCAAGTTGAAAGTTCTTTACCAGTTTACAATGCGTCAAATGAACCCAGGACGTCCTCTCAGCCACTCTAACTGCAGTAGGTATTGCCAACAGAACCTGGTACGGTCCCTCCCACTTTGGACTCGCCCAATTCTTCCTTTTCGTCACTTTCACCCAAACGTATGTCCCAGGAACCAAGACTGCTTCCACCGGTCTGGTCTGTTCCTTATCTGAAAAAGAGTTAAACTACAAAACAGATTTATTTGTTAACAGTTTCCTCATATAACTAGCTAATGAACTGTCAGCCTCTTGCTCTGCAGGCATGAGAGCTTTCCACTGAGGCACATAATATGCTCTCCCAAAAACCATTTCAAAAGGAGTCAAACCCTTTACATTTGGAACCGTTCTCATACTCAGCAGTGCTAAAGGCAGACAGTATATCCAATTCTTTTGGGTCTCCTCTACTTGCTTCCTAAGTTTATTCTTTAGGGTACCATTGTACCTTTCCACCAGTCCTGCTGACTGTGGGTGGTAAGCACAATGGTTCTTCAAGGAGATACCAAAAAATCTCCCAAGCTGGTGAATCGTTTGATTCACAAAATGTGTGCCATTGTCACTATAAATCCTTTCCGGAATGCCAAATCTAGGGATTACTTCTTTTATCAGGGCTTTTGCCACTGTTGCTGCATCCAGGTTTTTAGCTGGAAAAGCTTCTACCCATTTAGAAAACATGTCTACAATAACTAAACAAAACTTTTTCCCTTCACATTTATTCAATTTTATGAAATCCATACAAATAGTATGGAACGGGTATGGTGGTATAGGAAAACTTCCTTGCTTGGTTTTAAATGCCCCTTGTGCGTGATGCTTATTACAAGTATGACAAGCTGCACAAAATTTTTTTGTGTAATTTGTGTATCCGTATGTTTGGAATATTCGATTCACTAACTGTACCATCCCCCCTGTTGAGACATGGCACTGCCCATGGCTCAACAAAGCTGCATATCTAAATAAATTAGACGGCAATATCGGTTTTCTTTCTTTGGAAATGTACAGTCCATTCTCAAGAATTGCACCTCGTTTTACCCATTTTTGTTTTTCTGCTTTTGTAGTAAGCGTCTGCATTGTTTTTAACATGTCTAAATCTAAAATCTCAGAGGGTTGTAATTCCTCATTTAAAAGTAAAGCTTCTGAGTCTGAGGCTGCTTGCTTTGCAGCTGCATCAGCTCGTGCATTGCCTTTCGAAATCTTATCCTGCTGTTTTGTATGAGCTACATATTTACAAATAGCTACTTTGGTAGGTAACTGAATAGATTCTAATAACTCCAAAATAAATTGCGCATGATTAATAGATTTTCCACTAGATGTTATCATTCCTCTATTTTTCCATTGTTGTGCAAATGCATGTACTGTAGAAAAAGCATTGCTAAAGTACATGCCCTAGTCAAAGCTATCAATTCTGCTGCTTGTGCAGATAAGTTGTGTGGTAAGGATTGAGCTTCTAAAATTTCAGTGTCTGTAACTACTGCATACCACACCAGATTCTTCCCTGTAGGACCCCTTCTGCATGAGCCGTCCACGTAATATGTCACCTCGGCATTATCCAAGAGCATATCTGTAAGATCTTGTCTAGGTAAAGCTAACTGTTCAATTTCCTGCAGGCAGCTGTGTGGTGTGTCCTCCACAGGAGTTGGAAGTAATGTCGATGGATTCAATGTCGTACATCGTTCAATTGTCATATGAGGTTGGCTCAGCAGTATAGTCATACATGAAAGATGTCTAGCAGGAGAAAGGTATGCCACTTTCTCTTGCAGTAAAATTATTGCAACTGCATGAGGCACTCTCAATGTGAGAGGGTGGAATAACACCACTGAGGCCGAAGCCTGTACTGCCATTGTGGCTGCACCTACTGCTTGTACACAGTGAGGCAAAGATCACGCCACTGGGTCTAACTGTGATGAATAGTGGGCTATGGGGCATTGCTTGTCCCCATGTTGTTGCGTCAATACTGACGTCATATATCCTTGCTTACAATCTACAGTCTGAAAGAACCGTTTGTGATAATTTGGAAGTCCTAAAACTAATGAAGAAGCTATTAACTGCTTCAACCTGCAGAAAGCCGTTTCTGCTTCAGTTGTCCATTGTAAAATGTCTTGTGCTGCCATTGGTGTCTTATATATCAGGTCAGCCAGTGGAGCAGATTCCAAAGCATAATTTGGTATCCAGCTCCGACAAAAATTAGTTGTACCTAAGAAAGACATAATTTCTTTCTTGGTTGTTGGTTTGGGTGCTTGCAAAATCGCTGTTTTTCTTTCCTCATCTAGTATTCTACCTTCATTGGATATTACATATCCTAGGTATCTAATTTGTTTTCTCCAAAGTTGTAACTTACTTTTGTTTACTTTGTGTCCTTGTGTTGCTAAAAATTTCAAAAATGCTACAGTATCCTCCCTGCACTGTTGCTGGGTGGGTGCTGCTAGCAAGATGTCATCTACGTAAAGTAGAATTTGACTACCTCCCGGTGGGGTAAATCCTGCCATGTTGCTAGCCATTTCTTGTGCAAATATTGTTGGGCTCTCACAATATCCCTGTGGTAGTCGAGTATACGTATACCTCTTAACCTGAAATGTAAATGCAAACCAATATTGACTATCAGGATGTATAGGTATTGAAAAGAAAGCATTGCTAATATCTACCACAGAGAAATACTTCTGTTGCGGTTCTAAATCATTTAACAAAGTATGTGGGTCTGGCACAGTGCCTGCTCTAGGTATTACTGCATTGTTTACAGCTTGTAAATCTTGTACCATCCGCCATTCCCCGTTTGCTTTTTTAACAGGAAATAGGGGTGTATTACATGGTGAATCAGGAGATTCTACCAGTACACCTTATTTGAGTAATGCTGCTATTATAGGCTTAATTCCTATTTCTGCATCCTTTCTCAAAGGGTATTGTCTTTTCTGTGGTCTAAAAGCTGACTTTGGGGTAATTGTAACTGGTCCTGCTGTTCAAATAAGTCCTACATCTGACTTGCCTGTTGACCAGAGAGTTGTCGGAATTTCACATAAGGTCTTTTCTTCTTCTTCTAATAAGAATGCTAATCAGCTGTCCTTGCTAGATTGCAAGTGTACAGCTGGATGTGTCTGTGCCAACCAATTCAGTTTTTGTTTTTGTATCCCTTGTTCTGACAGTTCTAAAGCAGTCTGTTTCTCCCATCTTGTTACTTTTTCTCCTAAATCTGCCCATTTAACACCTTTGTTCTTTGTCAAGCTGACATGTGGCAACCGATTTGATCTATACAATGCAAGGAATTCTTGAGGTAATGAACAGCTAACTACACTGTTCCCCTCAGTATCCCAGTACAAAGTACACAAAACCAATCTAGTTGCACGATTTCTAAACAATTCTTACTCATATTCTCTATCAGGTCCTGGTGTAGTACAGTAGTATAGAGTACAGTGTAACAAATGCTGTCGATCAGTGTCAAGGGAGGGGGCTTTACTGATGGCTACATTCATCAGTTCCTCGGTTACTGCCCCTGGACCAGTCGTGACTAGGTCCTGGCTGTACCAGTAAAAAGTTTCACCATCTGGTCGCACTACAAAGGTATCCATTTGTCTCTGTGCCTCCATACCTTGTACAGTTGGAACTACTGCTATGCCAAATATCTGCATAAGGTCCCTGCCCAATAGGTTTACTGGACACTTTGCAGACAACTATTTTACTTCTCTGGGTCATACCTGAAACAGGGTCAGTTATTGCTATATCATGGGAAAGTGGTTCCCTGTATAGCTGTCCATTTGCGGCTTTTACTAGTATATAATCAGGTGATTTGGATTGTTCTGGTAACTTGGAGGGGTGTATCAAAGTCCGTGACGCTCCTGAGTCACACAGGAATTTGACTTCCCTTCCCTCCACCAGAAGTGTAACTTCCGGTTTCAGATTCTGCCAAGTAGAGCTCTAAGCTCAATAATGCTAAGTCCAAAATTTCACTTTCTTCATCCTCCATATCTACTTGCACTTCCTCTACTCCTTTTATCACATTTACATGTGTTTTCTGTTTATTAACTTTTCCTGATGATTTCTGACTTTTATTTGATGTATCCTCACTATCATATAGTCAGTCTTCATCTCCCTTATCTTCTGTGATTACATTTTTTTTGCCTACAATCCCTTGCTAGATGTCCCTTTTTCCCACACTTGAAGCATTCACCTCTCTTTTTCCTCTCTTCAAAATCTTCTGATCGTTTGTCAGATTGTTTGTTTCCCTGGGTATTTTTCTTGCCCTTTTTACCTGACTGCAATACAAATACTTCAGCTCTGTCTTCAGCAGTGAAGACTTGTGCCTTCTGTTTCTTTTTACTATTAAAATGTCTCTCAGCATGTCTAGTGTATTTGAGTAAGGCTTGTAACCTCCCTGTTCGATGATCTATCATATGCTTTGTAATGAAGCTACTAATAGGTGCAATGCAACCTTTCAAAAATGCATTTTTTAATTGTTGTTCATACGGGGAATCATTCGTTTGGTTCTCAGGAACCGACATACCACTATGATTATTAAAACATTCTAATAATCTAGCATAATATCCATCTATTGTCTCATTTTCCTGTTGTATGCATTGATTAATGCAAGTCCAGTCTGCTCTGGGTTTCCATTTCTCAGAGATTCGGTCTGTCAGACCTTTCACTCTGTTGTCTAACTCTGCGTCACTATGTGGGAATGGTCTAAGCTCTGCATTACGAGGATTCCAGGTGCCACAAATCATGTGCCAATCTGGACCTATAATTTGTCTTACTACTTTTTCTACTTCTTCCCCATTCAAGTGGTAACTTAACCTCATGCCTTGTAAATCTTCTAAAAATTTCGTAAAATTAACTTTCGGATGGGGGATTCCCTCAGTAGCCTTCCGGATATCTTCCGGTGTCCATGGTCTATATACTAAGAGTGTTGGATCCTGCCCTTCCTGTCCTGCCTGAGGACTTGGAACTTCTATAAGTGGGCATATTTCTTCCTCACTCTCATCCGGTAGATTTCTCTCTATTTGGTATGATTCTGTGTCCCTATGTGTTTTACGTGTTTGGAACCTAGTCTCAATAGGATCTCTAACAAATAGTTGTGGTCTTGCTGAAACTTCAGGATAACGCGGAGGCGGACCAGCCTGTCCACTCGCTTCATATCCTGAAAAGGGTAAGGGAGGGGGTAAGGGAGGAGGAGGACGAGCTGTCGCTATTACCAAGTTATTATCCTCTTTGTCTAAAAATAATGTTTTTGAATTTTTAAGCTTCTGTTCTCTACGATTTGCTTCCTCAATCCACCTGTGTGCTTGAGGTATGCCTAGTTGGCATTGCTTTTTTGCCTGACCTCCTGCATCAGATTTAAGCTGTTTAAGGAGTTTAACTAGTGAAGGTTTATTTAGTTTACCATCAAATTCATATTTATTAAACCATTTCGTATAATACCTAACGTTATCAGAACGTTGTAATTGCATGTATTTTGCGTCTTCGATTGGGGCGGATCTCGCGAGGTTTTAGTGCACTGATTACCCATGTCAAAGAAAATGTTACGTAACCCTTTTTTATCACATGATATCAAGTTCTTAGTTCCTGTTCACAGTTTATCTAGAATAACTGTCTACCATATTCTGTTACCCTGATCTATGACCAAATATACAGTACTTCCTTTTGTCCCTGATCTGCAAAACAAATCTTGACAACAATACACTGTAACCTAGTCCCTGATCTAAAACAGAAAAAAGGCAAATTCTTCCTACCTGAGCCTCCGGTATTGAAAATCGTTCAAGTTCCGCTTTTTGGCCACAGATCAGAAAGTGGCCAGCCTCTTTACACACGACAATTCAGTCGGAGGTCTTTTCACTCAAGAAGAACCATTTTGGTAACTTCTCCTGCGCAGTATTCAACAACCGATATGCTCTGATCTGCAGCTTACCAAGGGAATTCCATCTTGCGAAGGACCAAACTGTTAAATAAAATTAAGAATTCAATACACAGGAGGTTCAGATTCAAAGGTTTACTAGTGTACACCAGGAGGCAAAAAACGTACAAGTACAGAATTTTGTCTGACATGAAACAGGAAGCACACAATTTTATATAGGTTTAACATTCAAGCTATGCCCACCTTACTGACGTGATATGTCACAGGGCATCTACATCACTTTAGCTTACAAGCTTCTATTCATTTAATCTGTTGATGCTGCATATTTAAAAAAACTTTTCCTTTAGATACAATACAGCCTTGCTATCCAGCTGGTCAGTCATAATGTCTTTCTGTAAAGTTACTTGTTCAAGGTTTCATATCAGTTCGAATACAATAGCAGCTTCAGTCTTTTAATGCATGTCTTTGTTCTCTGTTACACTTTCTCACACAGCTGCGTGCTAGCTAAGTAACACATATACAAGGCCAGATCATTCCAACAGGAAAGAGCAGAAGATTTCATTATTTCACACATTTAATTTCCTGACCCAGCAGATAATCACTCATGAAAAGCATAAACATTAAAACTTGCTAAGCTAGCATTCTGTCAGGGTCAGAGATCAGCTTTTGCTTCAAGCCACACTGCAGTTTCAAAACTACTTCACATTTAGACATGAATTAATTTTACTACTATATGATTAATAGAATAAAATGCATTATATACTACTTTGCTTTTAAACTAGCATTTCTCATGTATTCAAATACACATTTTTCTAACAGCAACTGTTCCCAATTCTGTTTTACAAAATGTATATTTGTCTGATTCTCCCATATGTTCAATGGACTTTGTAAATCAATGTGTACATAAGCCCCTATCTTGTGCCGCCATTATTAACCTTTCATCTTTTGGTTTGAATTTGCCTCTCCTTAACCATAGGTATGTTTGATCCTGATCAACATGAGGCTCTTCCAGGAGTTTTCTATACTTGCAACTATAGTTATGCATTTTCCACATTTCCTGCATTCTCATCTGATCCTTCACCTTGTATTCTTTCTATTTTTTTTGGCACATTGAATTGCTGCCTGATTTTTATCTACTTCTGGTTTGATTTCCATTCCCACTTGACACCAATATGCTTCTGCTAGACTAAGAAATAAAGTCATCTTACATTTTTTCTCCTCATGTTTCAAAACTTTCACTATGTTTGGGTGTTGTGAGGTCATCAGATATGTATGCAATGTATAGACATGTAATCAATTTTAAGTAGGCCCATACCTCCTTCAGAATGGAGAATATCTAATCTTGGTATGCACTTATTTTAGAAATCATTTGATGAGCATGAATCATCCTTCTTTTTTCCTGTCTAATGTATCCAACATCTTTTGGGGCCAGTCAGTCACTCCAAAACTAAGTTAGGACAGGACGAGCAAATTGGTTTATAGCTTGAATGTTGTTCCTAGATGTCAAAGTCTTCTAAAATATTCCTTACTAAGTTTTATTCACATTTGCTCATATTTTATTGTTGATCCTTCACCAACTCCCAAGTATTTATATACTACCTCTTGTTCAAATTCTTTTATATCACATTCTTGTCCCAAACTGATGTTTTCTTGGTGCTGCAGCTTTCCTGTTTTAAAAGTTGCATTTGGACATTTGTCAAGACCAAATGACATTCTTATATCATCTTAAAATTTCTGACTACTTGCAGTTGTGCTTTCAGTTCCTCATCTGATGAGCTATACAGTTTTAAATCATAAGCAAAGAGCAGATAAGTCTTTACACTTTGTTGATTTCTGGGAGCCAAATTATAGCCATGACCTAATCTGTTAAGCAGACAACTTACTTATTTATTTTATTTTACATTTGTTTACCGGGAAAGTCCAGCTGGACATGAGTCCTTTTCCAGTGGAGGCCCGGGGAGAAAAGTTCCAGTGTGATACGGTGTCAAAGTATTAAAAAATAACAATAACTTGAAACTTACAAAGTACATCAAAAGCTATTAATGTAGTACATTAATACATTAATGGGCTAAGGGCAAAGCAAAAGAGCAATGGGGACAGAGAGTCACCCTGGGAATATCCCCCTGTGGATTTTTACCCCTGGAATAATAATTTGCCCTTTATCATGCTTAACTTCAAAGTGGTTTTCCACTGTTTCGGGGTTGCTGTGATGTAGTTTATCAGTGTAGGGTATATCTTATACCTTTTTAAGCACTCTTTTATCCATGAATGTGGGATACTGTCAAATAATTTTTTGTAGTCAGTCCATATCATACTTAGATTCTTCCCCATTTTGCAGTTCTCCACTATGACTTTATTTAACAACAAATGATCCTTTGTTCCATATGACTTTCATTTATTGTCCTTTTGTTCTATATCCATAATTGAGTTTTCCTCTAAATGATTAGAAACTCTGACAGCATCAATTCCAGTGTATAGTTTATACGTTGTAGGAAGGCAAGTTATTGATCTATAATTTTAAGGGTAGCTTTTATGTTCACTCTTAATTAGGACCATTGTTTTTCCTGTTGTTAGCCAGGTTGGTGTCTGTTCGGGTTGCACATATAAATAGTTCTTAATCATGGCTAAATTTTCATGCAAACATGTTAGTACTTTTAACCAGAAGTTAGGTACTGCATCCGGGCCTAGGGTTTTCCATTTAGAGGCTTTGCTTAACTTTGTTTCAATCTCTCTGGCTGTTACCTCATCCCGTTTCATATCCTGACACCTGGAATTTCTTAGTCTTTCTTTTACTTCTTCTATCCATTTAGCATCTTATGTTCCATAGGATCTTCATAAGTACTTATTTACTTTATTTAACATTTGTTTACCGGGAAAGTTTGACTTGGAACAAAGCCAATTTTCATTGGAGGCCTGTGGAGTAACATTCCAGATGCATGTCTTTGTAATGTGGGCGGAAACTGGAGCACCCAGTGGAAACCCAAACAAATGCAGGGAGCAAATGCAGACTCCACACAGAAGACACCCCATCCAAAAATCGAACCAGAGAAACTCTTGCTGTGAGGTGACAACACTACCACTGCACCACTGCGCCATCCAAGATTATATCTCTCCAGATGGGACATGAACCCACAATACCTGGCCTCTGAGGCCATTGCCTTATCCATTAGGCTTCTTCTTACTTCTCCAAAATATATGTATGTCTTCTTTTTTTTTTGTGGTCTTTCATTCTTTTTACCTTGTTTTCCAATTCTCCATAGCACTTTTTTGGGTTGGGAGGGTGGCCTAATGGCCTAATGGTTAAGGTGTTTGCCTTGCAAACACAAGGTGCAGGGTTCGAGTCTCACAAAGGATTATTGGCTAGGCTTAAAATGGCTCACAAGGGCAGTTAGCTTAGTACTAATCTATGAACCTATCATCAGTAAATTGTTTAATTTGTACTTTTCCTTCATATTCATATGTGTATCTTCTAAGTTTTTCTGTCTGTGCTGATATTTTTAGTTTATTATTTGTGATAGTGCATGATAAATCCCTACTGTGCATTGCTTTTATCACATCTATTTTTCTGAGTACTTTTCTTGATCTGTTCCCTCTTCTATAGTCTTCTAACAGTGACATTTCTTGTCTTAATTGCTTTATAGTTTTCTCAGTTCGATACTCCCATGATGGTATTCGATTTCTCCCATTCCTTTCCCTTACTATCCTGTGTTCTTGTGGTAGAATTTTATCTGTTATTAATTTAGCTGCACAGTAATATATCTTGTTTACTTCTGTTATATCACATGGAACTCTATGAGCAGTCCTAATTACTGTATTCACTTGTTTTATCAAACTTCTGACTTTTTGGGTTTTATTGACATTCTGCAGTGTATTTCTTTCAATGATTTTAATATGTCTATCTATTTCTATTAAATCAAGCAACTCTTCTCTTCCAAACTGAGGGCACATTTTTTGATGTCCTTCTATTCTCATGTTGCAGTATTCTCACATGTGGGATCTTTCACCTCAGGAGACCCGAACGTCCAGCCCATATACCACAGCTTAAGCCTGGTTGCTGTAAAGTGTGCTCAGGGGCCATAAACCGTGGGTCATAAATGTGATGTCCACATGCACAGACCTCAGAACTTTTAAGCCACAGTCGACTGTCAGCTTGCTTATTCTGCTCCACACTACAGAAGACGTTAAAGATAAGTACCCCATTGGGAAATCTTTATTTTTGACTGAGCTTAGGTTGCTGTTTATCTGTTGTAAGCTGATGTCATCTATGAAGGGAAAATGTAAGTGCAGTTGGCAAATTCTGAACAAAGATACACACAATCTCTGCTTGTTTTGCTTAGGGCCATCTCACGACCATACAGCCTGTAAAATCTGTCAGTCGTTTGTTCCTAAAACCTTGCTCAGACATCTGACAGCCCTTAAATTGCTTGTAGAGAACCAATGACTGAAACGCCTGGCCCTAGGTATGGATCCTAAACCAGCCACCAAGGTGGAGCTGCCTAAAAAGAAGGCCAAGGTCTGTAGCCCTGATACTGCCCCTCCAACTTTGGACGTCCCACCAACTACTGGTCTAGGGGCTGTGGAGCATCCAAAACAACTGGCAACTTCAGCGGGTATTGTATCAGAAGCCCCCCTTGTTTCTCCAGTCTGCATGTCCATGGTAGTTTCTGCAACATCAGCCTCCGACGATGTTGGAGTGAACCAGGCCCACCCGGACGGCCGCCTTTAGTTTCCAAGGAGGGCAGTTTAACCCCAGGCCTGACATCTGACACCAGGTCTTTGGCCTGTCAGACTATTCAAAAGACTCCTTTTCTCAAGAGAAAACAGAAAAACAGGCATTTATCTGCCCCAGTGGAAGATCAGCCCGACTGGCAAGCATTTTCCCTGTCACTTTTTCAGGTCTTTATGGCCCTGAGACATACAGCCTTACATACTCCTGCTCTGCCACCCTAAGTCCCAGGCCTGCCTCTGCTAGCTCCATCCCTCCTCCTCAGACTCAGGAGGAAGACTCTTCTTCCTTTTCCTCTGATGAGTCTCTCACTTATACTTCTCAGCTGGCTTCTCCCTGGAATACTGTTCTCCAGATGAGGAATCCTTGGAAGGAGACTCCCCATCAGAAGACATTACTTTTGGGGAGACAATCTCAAAAATAAGAGAATACTTCAAGTGGGACTCCACCCAAATACCTGAAGTACAGAAAAGATACTTTGCACTTCTTCAGCCGGAGTCCACCTCTCCCTCTGCTATTCCCTCGGTGATTCCTGCTTACTTGGATGCCTTTGCCTCTGCCTCCAAGATCCCAGAATCTCAACCCTGGCCCCAAAAAGGCCAGACAGGTTCTACAAAGTTCCTGATGATTACAATTATCTTATCACCCCCCCCCCCATGCCAGACCCAGCTGTCACTGCTGTGGCACCTGACAAGCAATCTAGGCAGATCCCATCCTCTTCCCTATTGCCATCAGATATGCATAGTAAGGTGATGGACAGGCTGGGAAAATGACCCTGGCATTTAGGGCCATCAATTACTACACTCATATGGTAAAGTATGCTCTAGTTCTAGTTTCCCAGGTATCTATTCTGCTCTCCTCTATGCCTGACTCTCCTACAAAGCCTCAAGTTACCTCAAAACTTTCTTTAGCAGCACAGGTAGCCAGGCATTTCATAAAATGCAGCTATGATGCTGCTGAAGCCTCACCTAGGTCACTGCATCTGCCTCTGTGTTACACAGGTATTCCTGGCTCAGACTTCAACCTCTGCCAGATGACTTCAAGAACAAGATCCTGGATGTTCCACCTGAACAACAAGTTTTTCTCTGGTAAACAATCTGCAGAACTTTTCAAAAATCTGCAAGAAAAAAGTAAGGAACTGCAGGACTTAAAGCACCTATTGGTAACTCCACTTCCTAAATTTTACAGGAACTACATAGCTAAACCAAGCTTTGTTAGAAGGGCACCCACTCCTTCTTCTTCTTCTTCTTCTTCAAAGGAAAGGAAAGGGGCCAGAAAGCCCTCATCACCCAGAACTAGTTCCTCTCAATCTGCACCCAGGCAGCCCTTTCCAGACAGACCAAACACTGTGTGACTGCCTAAATACCCTCAACCATCTCCCTCGTTCCGTCCTCCTCTCTCACTGTCTCTCCCTGTGGCAACAAATCACCTCAGACTGCTGGGTCCTATCAGTAGTGGAAAAAGGGTACTTAATGACCTGGCAGGAAAAGCCTTTACCAAAAGGCATACCCCTCCGTCCAAAAAAACAAATCCATCTGATACCCTCAGTCATTCAGGATTTGCTATCACAAGGCACCATAGAGAGGGTTCCAACAAGACAAGAGGGTCAAGAGTTTTACTCCAAACTCTTCCTGGTCCCAAAAAAGGAGGGCCCTTGGAGACCAGTACATGACCTGTCCCTTTTAAACCCCTTCCTGCATGTACCTACCTTCTGCATGCTATCCCTGCAAACCCTTCTTCCACTTTTGACACCTGGGGCCTTCATGACCACGTTGGACTTGAAGAAGGCATACCTCCATATCCCCATCCACCCAGACTTCTGAAGGTTTCTACATTTTGCTGTGCCATCCTCGCACTATCAATTTAATGCCTTGCCCTTTGGTTTGTCTGCAGCACCAAGGGTTTTCACAAAGTGTCTAGCCCTAGCAGTAGGCCTCTGCAGAACAAAAAGCATACAGATCTTCCCTTATCTGGATGACCTTCTCATCCAAGCAGAAGAGGAAAGTACTCTTCAGGCACACCTGCAATTCACTATTTCTCTTTTAGGAAGTCTGGGGTTTAAATTAAACCTCATGTAGTCCTCTCTCACTCCATCCCAAGATCAGATTTTCTCGGGTTGCAGAATAAGGATGGATTTGATGAAGGCCTTCCTCCCACAAGAAAAGGTCACTTTCCTAATGAGCGTTTTCCAAAACCTACTCCAAGTCAACCACATCTCAGCCTGGGGATTTCTCCTCCTTCTGGGCTTAATGGCAGCTACTCTTCCAATGCTGCCCCTTGCCAGGTTACACATGGGGAAGTTCCAGTGGTAGTTGAAGAATGTCTGGTCCCAACACAGTCACTCTCTGGATTTTCAGGTGCCCTTCCTGCCCTGCCTGAAAAAAGAGTTAGGGTGGTGGATACAACAAATAATGCAGAATCCAGGTTTCCCTCTACAGCCCACCTAAGCAGTTCAATTCATGTACACAGATGCTTTGGATCTGGGATAGGGGGCCACTATGAACAGTCTGAAGGCACAAGCTCAATGGGAGCCCTCCCTCCAGAAAAAAACATATCAGTGTGAGGGAAATTACTGCTATTCTCCTAGCTCTAAAGACATTTCTCCTGTTCATACAGCCCGTCCCCTACAAGTCTTCACAGACAACACCACAGTGATGTGGTAAATCAACAAGTGGGGGGGACCAGATTCTATTTACTTTGCAAGCTGGCCATACAAGCATGGGAGTTGGCCACTCAAAACAATGTAACATTGCAGGCAGTCTATGTCCCATTACAGGACAACCATCAGGCAGATGCCCTCTGCAGATCATTGTCTCAAAATCATGAGTGGATGTTGCACAGAGATGTTTTCTTAGACAATGTCCACAAGTGGGGGACTCCACAGATAGATCTGTTTGCTTTTCCTCAGAGCAGACAACTATGGCTATTCTGCTCCAGGCTCCCCTCACCACTAATGTGGAAAGTAGATGCCTTTTCAATCTCATGGAATAAGCTGTTTCTGTATGCTTCCCCCCTTACCTCTCATTCAAAAGGTCCTGATGAAAATTCAGTGGGACAAGCCAAAAATCTTGCTGGTGATCTCCTATTGGCCAAGGCAACATTGGTCCCCCCTTCTCCTATCTCTTGCCAAGTGCAATCACCACAAGTTGCCTCACAAGGTGGACCTTCTCACACAACAGAGGGGATCACTCATCCACCCTCATCTGCTAACCCTCAGCCCTACCCTGTGGGCGATAAACTTCTCATCCCTTTCTGACATCTTTACTCAGAGGACTTGCTATATGTCCTGCAGGAGACCAGGAAACCTACTACCAGGAGATCCTATTTATCAAAATGGAAAAGGTTCTCCAGCTGGTGTCTTCAAAGGCAGCTAGACCCCTTCCTAGCAGATGTTCCTCTAGTCCTAGCCTATGTATGTGAGCTCCTAAAATCAGAACTTTCATATTCTTCAGTGAAAGTTCATTTGTCAGCCATTTCAGCCTGCTTACCTATTGTTCCACCCCAATTATCGAGATTGGAGGTGAAAGTTTTTCTTAAAGGGCTTCTCCACATCAGACCACCAAGGAAACCCATCCCTCCTCCATGGGACCTGAACTTTGTTCTTGAGAAACTTACCACTGCCCCCTTTGAACCTGCAGCTTCTGCCAATTTAAAGATGTGCACCTGGAAAATTGTCTTGTTAGTAGCCCTTACGTCAGCATAAAGAGTGAGTTACAAGCACTCATGGCTACTCCACCCTACACCATTTTTCACAAGGACAGGGTTTCTCTTCATACTAACCCCTCCTTCATGCCCAAAGTGGTCAATGAACTGTGCCTTACCCAATCTATCCATTTACCCACATTCTTCCCTTCACCATAACGACAGTAAGAGAGTGCGCCATTCACTACATGTTCACAGGTAACTCGGGTTTTATCGGGGTAAGACTAAGGACATTAGAAAGTCCAACCAACTCTTTATATCCTTCCACCCCAAGGCCCTGGGGAAAGATGTATACAAACAGACAATATCCTCCTGGATCCATAAAACTATATCCTTCTATTACTCTTTCCATGGTAAAGAGTTACCCCACACAGTTAAAGCCCACTCCACTAGAGCAGTGGCCTCTTCAGGGACCTTTCTCAAAGGCCTGGATACAGCCACCATCCTAGAGGCAGCCACATGTTCTTCTGTACACACTTTCACTAAACACTATAAATTGGATAACATCTCCAGAGCTAGGGCAGGATTTGCAAAACCCATCCTCCATGGATTCTTGGAGACTGCTACCTCTTCCTCCACCCTTTTCTCTGCATGAGCTGTGGTACTCTCCCACATGTGAGAATACTGCAACATGAGAATAGAAGGACATAGATTAGTTGTTTCAAATCTTAGCATAACCATCAGTGTCCTTCTCTTCCATGCTGCAGTATTACTTCCCTCTCTCCTACCCCTTAGAGGGCTTTTTCCCTGTCTGGATGGCATCCTTCATCTATCCTTAGACTATTGCCTGACTGGGCAGTCAGTTCTGAGGTTTGTGCATGCAGACGTCACATTTATGGCCCATGGTTTATGGCCCCCGTGTGTGGCATCCCACGCACCTTGAAGCAACCAGACTTAAGCTTTGGTAGATGGGCCAGCTGTTTGGGTCACCTGAGGTGGAAGATCCCACATGTGAGAATACTGCAACATGGAGGAGAAGGACATCTTTGGCTATGGTAAGATTTTACACAACTAATCTTTCTCTATTTCCCATGGGCATTCCTTAGAAAGTTCTATAGCATCTTCCTCTGGCACATTCTCTTCAATTTCGTCCTGTGTCATCCATTGTTCTGTCATACGGGAACTTACAGGCCTATTACTCCTCAACATTGACTGTGTCAGAGTTGCCACAGTTTCCTGTTCCTGCCCTTGTTGTCCAGCTTCAAGTGAACATTTATACTGGTTTCCTGTGGAAGGCTCCAGAATATCTTCATATGGCAACTGACCAGTTGCTTCCTGTTCCACAGGTTTCCGCCTTAATTTGGATGTGCATTACTCTAGCCTGTTGTGGTGCTTTCTGGGTTAAATTTTCTATACTGAATCCTTCACTTTGCAGGTGGTCCATAACCTCAGTTTCTATTTCTTTAACTTCTCCATTACTAATCCTTTTTTCTACTTTTCCCATTTATCTTCTTATTTTTGGTATTGTAAAGTTTTCCATGTCTGGATTCTTTTACCTGTATTTCTTGTCAAATATCTTTGGAGCTGTTCTTTTTGTATTGATTAATTTTGTTTTCTCCTTTGCAAAAATATTACACCAAAATCTCTTTTTCTTTGCCATGTGCATATTTCTTCTTCATATGTCTGCTGATCTTCCTGTTTCTTCTTACTTTGAGTTCTCATTCCATCAGGCTGTGATGTAACTAGTGTTAGACCTTCTACAACAAATCATTCACTTTGCAGGCACTCCATAACTTCAACTTCTATTTTTTTAACTTCTATTTTACTAATCTTCTTCTCTACATTCCCTCTTTGTGATATTATTTACTCACTTCAAGGTATAGCTAATGTATAGCTAGCCTCAAAGGTAACCTGTCACCTTATGGCATTGTGGTGGAGTAGATTGGTACTGTCATATACCCTTGCTATCATTAATCAGTATAAATCAACTTATACATATTGTCAGTCCTTTTTTTGGTAAACTGTCTGCATTATAATCTGTCTGTGACATGAAAAGTGGACAGAATTCAATAATATACATACAAGGGTGGATAAAAGACACCACTGACAAGGAAAATTTTCCCATATGCAGTAATAGCATATGGATAAAGAGAAACCAGTGTTGGTGAGCTATAGATGCAGATGGAATGAAAATGTATCTGTAGTGTTATTTCGACTAACATCCAATATCTGTGGTATGCTAATGGAAACCAATGACTTTTGAGGATTTGCATAAGTTGTATGTTCACTGACTAGTTTAGAGATACATTCTGATGCTTAGTAATATAGTAGTAGTTGTTCATGCATGCGGTCTGATAGAAACAACATGAGGATGGTTGTTTATTTTGTGGATATGTTGGTATGAGTGCACAACAGTTTGTTTTAATATGCTGACTTTTTTCCGCACTGTTTCTATATAACTTCCATTATGTGTGTTGCATATTATGTTATGAAATTAACATTGCTTTGAAGTGTATCACTGACTGACTGTGGTTGTATATGACAGGCATCTGAAATTTTTGGAGTACACATGCTCATTCTGTTTGGATGTGCATGTAACTGTGGAACACCATTACTATGGCACATTGCTTGTGTGGTTGTTCCTTACTTGTTATTATATCCACTGCCATGGGTTCAAATCCCATATGTGACCTATGCAACTTTTTAATGGATTGTACATATAATGATGTTGTTACTTCTTATATATTACATATTCAGACATTTTTCCATATTTATTCTGATTATCTAGTCATAACAGTAATACACATGAAACTGATTGTTTAGCACAGCTTTGCATTGTAAATGACAAGTGAGATAGTCAATTGGCATATGCTTGTAACATCATCATATCAATATGCAAGCCTTCATATAAAATATAACATTTGCTTATGACACTGTCTTCCAGAAGTCAGTCAGAAGTAGGGAAGACAATTTCTCGTACAGAGAGAATGAAACTATAACTGAGGTTCCTCCCGAGCATGATTGCAGTCTTCTTTGATGGACAGGCAATATTGTCTGGAGGAATGACGTATGAATAGACCTTCCAAACATGATCAATGCTTTGGGCAGTCACAATAGATCCAGTGAGGCCTGTCAGTGATGTTACTGTGGCACAATCCTCAGTGCATCCTACAGACTGCTGCTATGAGAGGGCGAGGAATGCCTCTGGAGGTGGACCACCCTTGTTTCTCCAGATGAGATAAGTGTTACTGGCATCAAATCATACCACCAAGACATATGTTGCCCTCATGCTTAATGTTGACAGGTGTGGATTCTGATTACATCCAAGCTGTGGTCCTGTCTTTGCTGACTAGTAGTCCCTTGGGTATTTTAACATGTTGGAAACAGCCCCCAGACCACTTTTCTTTCATATTGCAGCATCATGGACACTACCAGAGTGTGCCACCATGATATTAGTAATGAGAATGAGGGATCTGCTAAGCACACCACTTGACACCCCTTGGTTTTGATGTATAGTTATGCATCAGGTAGAGCAGGTATTTTTAAATAGAACATGGGTGCAGTCTATTGCACCAAGGATGCAGTAGAAATTGGCTATAGCACAGAATTGTGGCATGGCAATTCTTTAATCCATGACTGTTGTTGGGAAGTGGATGTAATCATCCACCTTGGTGCACATTGCTGCCAGGAAATGCAAGAGAATTTGAATGTCAGCTGCCTGGGATATTCCTATGGCATCTCCCTTATGCTGCTGAAATGTTCCAGTGGTCAGTGTACCTAGACTCAGAAAAACTTTTGTTAGCAAGTGTAAAAGTAAAAAAAAAAAAAACATAAAAAGTATGTTGCTGTGTATGTGTGTGCGTACAAATGTAAAGAGTGATAGTGATTGAGCAGTGACAGCAGCAGCAGTTAAGAGGTTTGCATACCTCTTGATCTCTTAGCTCAAGATAGAAATTGCAAAGTTGTTTGAACAACAGGATTTGTGTTAGTATGCATGTTCTGATCCACAACTGTGTTTCGAGGTGAGGGGGTAAGATTGATCCAGCAGTGGCAGCAGCAGTTAAGATGTTTGCATACCTCTCAACCTCTTAGCTAAAGGGATCATTGGGGGAAATGTTTCATTTGGCATCAGTGAAGTGCTTGTGCATACATGGAGAAACTACTGAAGGGATCACTGGGTGGGAATGTTCCACTTGGTGTCAGAGAAGTGCTTGGGCATACATGGAAAAGGTACTGAAAGGATCATTGGGGGAAAGTTTTATTTGGTATTAGTGAAGTACTTGTGCAGATATGGACAAACTACTAAAAAGGGTCATAGGGGAAAATATTTATTTTGCTGTTAGCAAAAGTGCTTGTACAGACATGGACATACTACTGAAATGATTGTTGGGGAAAATGTTTTATTTGGTGATAGTGAATGACTTCAGCAATAATGGAGCAAGTACAGAAGGGTTCATTTGAGGAAATTATTTGTTCTGTCATCACTGAAGTGTTTGTGTGGACATTCTGAGGTAAAGTGTTTCACTTGTTGTCAGTGATATGCTTGTGTAGACAACTTACTGAAGAGATTGTTTTGGGGAGATGTTCCTTTTGGTGTCAGTGAAGTGCATGGACACATAGAGAGAAACTACTGAAGGGCTCACCGGAGGAAATGTTCCATTTGGTGTCAGTGAAGTTTTGTGCAGGCTTGGACACACTACTGAAGGGATCGTTGAGAGAAAGGTTTAATTTGCTGTTCGTGAAGTGCTTGGGCCTACATGGACAATTTACTGAATGTGTATTTGGGAATACTGGCTCATTTGATCTTACTATAAGTGCTTGTCCCAGGATCATTGGGGGGAAGTGTTCCATTTGATGACAGTTGACTGCTTGTGGAGACATGGACAAATGACTCAAGGGATCATTGGGGGAAATGTTTCATTTGGCATCAATGAAGTGCTAAAACCTGCTTTAGATTAATTAGTGAGTATGCTATACCTGTGTCATGGGATTATGAATGAAAACGCTATTTTACTTAGCTTATTCTGGAGGACCAGAATCTTCATATTAGCTACATGCTAATTTATATCTGAAATAGTACAGTCATGAGATAATCAACATTACAGCCTTGCATTACTTATGTCCCCAGTTCAGTTTTAAATGGTGGCACTTAATCTGAATCTACAGGCTGCCTGAGAATTTTGATACTGCATTTCCTCTCACATCCAATGACATAATGTGCGGTGGAATTACACTTCAGTTGCTCTTATTGTATTGTGTGTACTTGTGCCTGGATGTTCACTGGAACCCTGATCAGGGTAAACTCCAACTCTACTATGCCTCTCCAATGAGGCTAAGTGGGTAATTGAGACAATAATGAATGCTTTTTGGCAGTGTGGCTTGTCTGACTACCTCTCAGTACATGAAGCATCACTGTTGGCTTACACTATACTTTTATTTTTTCACATGCAACATGATTTGGGAGAGCCTTAGGGAAAAAAAAAAGACTTTCCCAAATGAAAGTAAATAGATTTAGATAAACTGTATGGCATGTTCACTGAAGGTACTGGGGGACATTTTTATCCTAGTCTAACACTGGATTCATTATCCAGGCATCTTCTCCAATTAATAGGTAAGTACTAAGTGAGCAGTTCGGATAGGAGGAGATGAGATAACAGTGGTGATGTATAACCAATCTACAGGAAAGGCCCCAGGAATAGATGGTATTCCTATGGAAATTTGAAAGTTAGAATGGAAAAAATGATAAAGATCTGGAAGGTTTTATTTAACAGTATTTTAAGAGGAGGAGAAGTACCAGCATCCTGGAAGAAAGCAGTGGTAGCTGTAAAACCTAATGACGGTAAAGATCCATCAGATCCAGCTTTATACAGGCCCATTTCAATACTAAACTATGATTATAAAGTGTTTAGGTCTATAATGGCTAACAGAATGGCAAAGGTAATGCCAAAAATTAATAGATATGGATTAGTGTGGTTTTGTGGAGGGGAGACAAACTTTTGACAACATTAACAGAACACTGATGATCCACAGGGAAGCAGAATGTAAGAAAATACAATTGTTGTTGATTGTGATGCAGAGAAAGCATTTGACATAGTTAGCTGGGACTTTATGAGCAAAGCAATGGAAGCATTTGCATTCCCTGATGCAATTATAAGGTTGATCAGGAAGATATATGAAGGATCAGAATTGAAAATTAAAGTGGGTGGGGTCCTCTCTGATAATCTCTGCTTGAATAGAGGAACTAGGCAGGAGTGTCCTCTCCCCCCTTTGCTATTTGCATTATATTTAGAACCACTGGGAAAGGAAGTAAGAGACTCAAAAATTCAAGGATATAATTGGTAAGGTAGTCAGGAAACAGTGAATTTTGAGCAGGTCAAAATGAAAGGCAGTGATGCATAACATAATGGTGATAATGTTGCAGATAGTAGCATTAGAAATGAACTACAGACATGCAATACAAGGTATGAAAGCATCACTCATGTGAATCTCATTGCTTGAAACTGTTGAAAAGCAAGTAGAGGAGTCAGTCAAGAGTATGCACTAAAGAAAATATTACATTTTATTTATTTGTTTATTTATTTTATTTATTTGCAGTTGGTTTACCAGGATAGTCCATTGGGCCAAAAAGAACCCGTTTTCAATGGAGTCCTGGGGAGAAAAGCTCCAAAACAGACAGATTAGGTACATACAAAAGATTGCTAATAATAATTATACAAGAGTAAAAGATAAAACATTTCAGCTCAAAATTCAGGAAGCATTTAAACAATACAATCTAATGAGAGTTAATGTGAAGTAAATATGCTGAGAAAGTGATGTTGTTTTACATATACAGAGTAGTTATTCAGAAGGAACATAAGCTTAGTTAGGTAAAGTTAAGTATCGTCAGCGTAAAAGGAGGAAAGGTGAAACATTTAGCTTTCATTATTTTACCGTGGTGATATGAAGGAGAGGTATGTGATACAGCTCAAATATAGTGGCAGTTCCATCATTTGGCTTTATAATCTCTGTCAGTACATAAATTTGGATTGCAGACTATAAGACTAATAACTAAACTAATGAAACAACAGGTTGCAGTAATATCTGGAAATGCATAACTCAGCACAAAAAATTATAGGTCAAGTGAAAGTCACAGAAAAAAATATATAATACTTCTTTGGAGAACGGTATTAACAGACACATTATAAAATGCTTTCATTCTCATTTTGAATGAGAAAAACTGCACAGATTGTTAAAATACCTAGAGCAAAAGAAACTCCCCGGGATTCACAAACAAATATTTTCTGTGCAGGAACAGTGTAGTTGCTCCTGCATGGAAAATGGCCGCCTAGTGATCCAGGCATGTGCCGTTTTGACGTGCACGAGCATTCTAACACTGTTCCTGCATGATGCTAATCACCTGATTTGCTGGTGAAAACCATGCAAATGAGGTGAATTAGTGATTCACCAACCTGCCGGGTCTCTGTGCAGGAACAGTGTTTAGTTGCAGAAATGTATTTGGTTACTAACCGAATACATTTCTGCAAAAAACACAATGGAGGCATGTCAGCTCTCAATAAAGTATGTATTAGAGTGGTTATGCATGCCAATGGCCATTAGCATGCAAAACTGCTCCCTATGAATAAAAAATAAACTTTTATTTTTGTTGGCCGATCTCATCCATTGAATGTGAGGGAAGTGGCATGCAAACGGGAGGGAGCAGAAATTTAAAAAAAGGGTGAAAACATGAGTATTACGGAAAACTGCATTCTGCCATTATAATCAATGTCATGCAGAAAGTAAACAATGGCAGGGAACAGTGGTTGCTAAGCGGGAAGGCTAGTATGTAGTGCAGTAACCAGGAATTAAGGCAGTGGGGTATGTTAATGAGGGGACTTATAATGAATCACAGATTTCTTCTAAGTGTCACACTGCACCTAACCGTGTAGGTGCTCTAACACCACCATGTAGACAGGAGGAGCAACTAACATGAAAAGGGGGGTGCCATGCTTGCTGTAAGCACATTGGAGCTCTGTTGGCCGGGTTTGTACTTAGCTAAGCACAGCTAAGCGAGGGGGTGTGTCTGAGGCTGCATAGTCTTATTCCATGAATTGAGGAGCATGTTCTCGGCCAGGGGAGGGCCATTTCTTGCTGTTTACACTAGCTAAATGGGTCTGGGTGGCGCACTGGGGATTAAACAGAAGGGCAAATGAAAAGTAAAAGGAAATAGCAGAACAAGGGAAATGCAATATAAACAGCAATATGGGATGCTGCAACACCCAATGGGCCATTGAAAGCGCTCATTAATACAGCTGTCAGGTGGCTGCATAGCTGAAAACAGGAGAAGATGTAAAAAAAAAAATAAAGGTCAACAGCACAATAAAGGAGAAATTAAGTAGAAATCACTAAAATGGGACTCTTGTAACTCACAATGGGCCAGGTAAAGCACACAATAATACAGCGGGCAGGTGGCTGCATAGCTGAAAGTGGGAGGAGATGTAAGTAAAAAATAATTTAAGAAAAGGCAACAACAGCATAAAGGCAAACATGCACAAATTACCACTAATGCCTCTAACTCTCACACTGACCAATTCAAAGCCACGAGTAATATAGCTGGCAGCTGGAATGTACCATAGACTCAATCACACAGGCAGCAGTTGCAGCACACCACTATAAAGTATGCAAACACTCTCAGTTTGGTTTCTCCCACAAACTCTGCACTTTTGGAGTAAACCTGGGAATTTTACCTAACAAAATGCTAGGGGCTGCCATTTCTTTGATACATCAGTATGTGCTGGAGGCTGACGGTGATGAGGAGGATAATGCTGACAACCGCTCCAGACTCAGGGGGAGGAGGAGAGTGTTCAGAACCATGGTAACCTACCAGGGGCTACTTGAACTGGAGCTAGAGCACTACAGGGTGGACAAGGACATACTTCAGCAAATTGTGGAGCTGTGCTGGCCTCGCCTCATATCCAGAATGAACAGAGGAGAACCCATCCCAGTGGTTACTAAGGTATGTGTAGCCTTAAGAATACTAGCTACATGTACTTTCCAAAGACCTACTGGGGATATCATGGGGGTGTCCTACGCATTTGCATCCAGAGTACTCCACCAGTTCCTGGATGCCATGCAACCAAATGCCCGTGACCACACATACTTCCCCAACACCCATGAGGATCTGACCAGCAATATGCGTCTCTTCCACTGTGTAGCTGAATCAACAGTGGTACTGGGTGCCATAGACTGCATGCACATCCACATCAAAGCACCACCCAGTGAGCAGGGTAGGGTCTACATAAACCGCAAGGGCTTCCCCTCCATCAACTGCCAGGTTATGTGCAATGTCCAGGGCATTATCATGAATGTGTGCGCTGGCATCCCTGGAAGCTATCACGACTCCCACATCTGGCATTCCTCACAGCTGTATCAGGGATTTGCCAGGGGGGACATCCCATATGGCTATCTTGTGGGGGATGCTGGCTATGCACTGGAGCCGTGCATGATGACACCAATCGGAAATGCACACACACCCATGCAAGAGCGCCATAAGGAGGCACACACACAAACCATGATCATTATAGAGCATGTGTTTGGGATGCTCAAGTCACGGTTCCACTGCCTGGACATATCTGGTGGAGCCTTGCAGTACTCTCTAGTCACATGTGCACACATGTTCATAGCATGTGCCATGCTACACAATATGATCCTGCAGAAACAGCTGCAGCAGGAACAGGATGGGGAACGGCCACACAGCCCCCACCATTGCCAAGGTCCCAACAGGCACAGAGGGACTCGGACCCGGAACCCCCTGAGCTAGCCCGGCAGATGGAGGCATCCTCAGTATGGCCTGGCCTTGGCAAAGAGGCAATGCATAGCACACACACTGACACTGTAAGCACCCAGGGACTGACACCTCTCTCTACTCACACACACAGTAAAAAGGGATGACACACACATCACACTACCTGTAACTTACCATGTATAGGCAGTGTACTGTGTGCATCCAACATAGGCAGCCTTCAAGCTCCATAGACACAACTGCCACAGGCACAAGGTAAGTCAGTTGCCTTAACAGTAAATGAATGTATCAGTATGTTCTGCTATCATATGTATGGTATTGTTGCATGCATGCAAGCGAATGGGATGGACTGCAAACTGGGAGCCATTATTGACTCTCCGGCTGACACGGACATCCTCCAAAAGAGCCTTACTGAGACAGACACCTGGTGTCAAAGTCATGGCTTCAAACTAAATGCCAAAAAATGCATAGTCATCCCATTTGGGAAAAACAAAACACCCACGAAGTACCACATAGGTGGCAGCCCCCTTAATACAGAAGAGGTAATAGGAGATCTGGGGACCCAGGTAGATAGTAATCTCTCCTTTGACAATCATATTGCCAAAGTAGTTAGGAAATACTTCTATGTGGCCCATCTAATTACTAAAGGGTTCGCATCTAGAAATAAAGAGGTTATAGTGCCCCTCTACTCGTCACTCATAAGGCCCATCATAGAGTACAATGTCCCATTTGGGATGTACTTCACAAGACACTTCCAACAGCTGGAAAGACCACAAAAGTACCTCGCCAAGAGGATTACTGGCCTCAAACATATGTTCTATGCAGCCTGACTGAAAAAACTCTGGCTGTACTCAGTGGCATATCGCTTACTCAGAGGTGATCTCTGCCTGACTCACAAAGCCATGTCCAACTCAGAATTGATGGACATGCTCCACCTAAAGAAATCCAAGTCACTAAGAGCCACGCGCTCTAGTGAGCTAAACCTCACCACAACAATAAATAGAACATGTTGGAGGGATAGATTCCTGTCACAGAGACTCCCCATGCTTTGGAACAAAATTCCAAACTACATTAGGCAGAGCCCCTCACTAACACTCTTCAAGAGAAATCTTGATGAGTGGATGGGTAACAGATAATACACCTCTGGGATCACTTTATTGGCTCTGCTTGACAGAGGATCAGTTAATTAATCAATGGGGCGGCGAAAGCCGACACACTCTGGCTAGGCTTATAAATGCCCTTGGGCAGATAGCCTAGTACCTACCTTTGAACCTATGAGCTACTGGGATAGCAGCAGACAACTGACAGCTATGTGGGACACCAGGAATTGTCTGCCCAATACTGGCCTCCCAACACTATGCAGTAGTACTCAAGGTGGCAAATCCTTCTGCAGTATATGTATGGGACCAACTAACTGGGGGGGTCAAAGCTCACAGGTATGGATGTCAGTGTGGGGTCCCATACCCACCCCTCAGACCCACACAACAAGTCAGCTGTAGAAAAACAGAGAGAAATGTCTGGAAAATCTCCACAAATGGCAGCAATGTTGAATCACCCCCCAACAGACCCACACAGTCATAGCACAGCAAGTCTCGCAGTTGCAGTAAGGCTCTGAAGGGTAACAAGTCTGACATGCAAATGTATGCCATTACAATCTCACCTGTGCGCTTTACTGATATGCCTGTAGTCCCCAAGACAGGGCACAATAGTATGGTAAATGGAATCAAAATGTAAATCAAATATCAGCACAGTCTGTGCAAATGTCTACAGATGACAGGTGTGCCCCCCCCCCCATATACCCACAGAAAAGCACTAACATGTATGTTTGCAGGGAAATAGCAGCATAACACAGATTGGTAGGGCTGTCCCAATACACATGAAAACATGTTGCATGAGCTCAATATGGAGGGGTCAATGAGCTATGTCCATGTGTGGTCATTGCTGTCAAGATCTGGCCAGCATTTTCTCCTGGCTGTCATCTTGCACTGCCCTAGATACAATCTGTCTGTCATAGGGCCATGTGCAAATAATTGCAGTGCCAATGATTATGGATGTCAGTGACACCTATGGTTCTGCCACTAACATACCTGAAAGTCACAGTGCTATGCGGAATATACTACACATATAATGGACTTGAGGGCTGTGTAGCCGAGGTGCTAGGGCTTTTGTGAATAATCATGCCTCTTGGTACTGTTGCCAGTGGTCATTGTCAATATGGCTTTTTTCTTTGTTTCATGTCTGCTTTTGTATATAATGGACATGCCTGCACAGTACAATGCAGTCTGTACCCACACCCAATAACACCAAACCGCTGACAGCAACATGTCTGAACAAGGGCAAAACTAAATGTAGAACAAAGGCACAATGATAGACATGTGCGGAAAATATTGCCCTGACATACTGAGAATGTTGGTAGGGTGAGGGGTTTGCAGTAGTGGGAATTGTCTGAATGTTATGTAGGCTGACACAGTAATGTCTGTCAATATTTTGTAACGTCATTCTTCAATGATACTGAAATAACTTGCCATAAAAACATATTTATGCAGACTGGACAAAACCTCTAGCAAAACACCCAGACAATCTGCCAAAAAATGTACAGCAGACAGGTATGGCCACACCAATATATCACATCTCAGGTTCCACAGATACCTCAGAAGCAGAAGATCCCCAGCCAGTATATCAACAAGTTGCTGGACTATCACTCAACTCACTGTAGCCACACCTCCCAACTGGCCTTTTTGGGCAAGAATGTACATAGCTGCCATTATAATATCAATCTATGCATCATACAACTAGTATTCCTCTGGTAAAGCACTGTGATGATTTGAGGATGTGTAACACTAGGTAATGACACAATACATTGCACTGTCAGAATACAGATATGTCAGAAAATGTCTGCAAAAACAAACCATTACCCCAACAAGGAAAGTCCTCTGTACGTCTGAGAGGTATGTATGTAACACACAAAACCCTTGACTGGAGTACACTTATCTCTGGAATGGAGTCCCAGTCTAACTATGCAAGGTCACACTGGGCATGCTCCTACACTTAGGGAATCACAGGGCATGTTGGAACCTACATTGGTCTATATGACTATATTGTGTAGATATATCTGTGCATACAGACAGCTATGTACTCCTTAATTGTCCCTACCCACACACACACATCAGACAGGATTACCCTAGCTAGCTGTAGCTGGCCCATATGTGATATTTTTATTTATTTATTTTTTTATTTTACATTTGTCGACCGGGCTAGTCTAGCTGGATATATGTCCATTTTCAGTAGAGGCCCGGGGAGAAAAGCTCCACACAAAACATAAATGAACAGACTTGTTGTTAATAAAGACATACAATAAAAATAGAAATAAAAATAACTTGTTAATAAAATCAACATACATTTAGGAACTCAAACAGTTAGAGATCATACATAACGTTTGGTCAGTTTTAAAGCATTTTACCTAGTACATAAAGGATATGCAATATGGCATCTGCCATAGAGATAACAGTTAAAGCTCAGAGGGGTAGAGAAGTAGAAGGAGAATGTGAGATAAATAATAGGGAAGGGACAGGAGTCAGGAAATGAGAGAGGAAAAGAAGGAAGACAGTCAAGAGGAGGTGAGAGAGAATGGGAAAAGTAGGTGAGAGCATAGTAGGACAGCAAGGGTGAAGAAGCAGGGTAGATGCTAAATATTAAGCAAACAGAAGGGTTAAAGGTGAAGAGAGGGTGGGGAGAGGGAAGTTACCCTGGAGTACTACAAGAACAAAGCCAGTGGTTATGGAAGTACAGTTTGATTTGTTGTTTGAAGAGAGGTAGGGATGAGATTAAAGTTAAGTCTTTGGGCAGCAAATTACATGCCCTGCCAACAGTGTTGGTGAAAAGAGAGTCACCAGCTACGTTATGGGCCTTTATGGGTTTGGTCATAAGTTTACAGGAGGAACGAAGAGAGGCGAGATTGTTATAAGGGAGTAAAAGTTGTGATAGTATAGGGGTGTTATTAGGTTGGTACAGTAGTTTGTGGGCAATTGTGAGTTGTGAGATAATAAGATAGTTTTGTAGTTCCAGCCAGCCTAAGTGTTTCAGATTAAGGCAGTGATGGGTTCTAAAAGGTTTACCAGTGGCGAAGCGGGCAATGTTATTGTAGCAGGTTGCTAGTTTGTTTAGGTTAGTTTTCTTGAGGTTGGTGAAGATAGGAGAGGCGTAAAAGAGAGTAGATATAAGATGGGAGTGAGCAATAGTAGCTCTTGTAGAAGGGGTGAGAAATGGTTTAATGCGGTATAATGATCATATTTTTCTGTTAACTGATTTGATAGTATTGTTTATGTGTTGGTCAAAAGAGAGATTGTTATCAATTGTTATTCCTAGCAGTTTAGTTGTAGAGTCAGGAGAGATTACAGTGTTGTTGTTTGAGGAGATGGTGAAGTTTAGTGGAGGCACAGTGGTGGGGGTAAAGAGGAGAAGTTTGGTTTTTTTAGCGTTGAGAAGTAGGTACCATCTAGTGAACCATGTTTCTACTGTGTTGAACATAGTTTGAGTTAGTGAGATGAGATCTGAAGAGGAGGATGCTGAGCAAATGATGGTGGAGTCATCCGCGTATTGAATGCAGGTAGCTTGAGGAATTACAGAGTGGAGATCATTAATGTAGGGGGAGAAGAGGAGAGGACCAAGAATGGAGCCCTGAGGGACTCCAATGGCAATGGGCAGTAAGGAGGAGATGTGGTTTTCCCAAAGAATGGCTTGTTGTCTGTTACTGAGGTATGATGTAAACCATTTGATGGCAAGGCTATCAAATGAGAGTGATTCAAGAATGCTAATTAAAGAAGAGTGGTTGACCATGTCAAAAGCTTTGGAAAGGTCAATGAATAGGGCAGAAGAGAGAAGATTATTGTTGCGATTGCTGTTAATGGTATCTACAAAGGAAAGGAGGGCAGTGGTGGTGCTATGGTGAGGCCTAAAGCCATGTTGACAGTTAGCTATAATATTATGAAGAGAGAGGTACTGTAGAAGTTGCTGATGAATACATTTCTCCATAATTTTTGCCAAAGGAGAAAGAAGAGCAATAGGTCTAAAGTTGGAATAGTCAATAGAGTTACCGCCTTTGTGTAGTGGGATAATATGAGAGATTTTCCAGATATCGGGGATGGTTCCTTCTTGGATGGTCCTATTTATGAGTATAGTAATTGGGTAAGCAATTTCTTTGGCTGCCTTTTGCAGAAAAAGGGAAGGGAGTTTGTCAGCAGAGGGGGTACAAAGTTTCAGTTTGTGAATAAGTTTATAGATGAAAGAGGTAGAGATAGGTTGAAGAGAGAAGTTGTAGGAAGAGTTTACTAGATTATTAGGAGGATAGAAGTTATTATTGTTTAATTGTCTAGCGAGAGTTTAAATAGTTTCAGTAAAGAATGAATTAAAAGTGTTTGCAGTTTGGAGAGGGGTGTCTGGGTCAGCATTTAGTGGGGAGGGAGTTTTAGCTGTTCCTGGTGAAAGGAGTCTATTGATTGAGGACCAAAATTGTTTGGGTTTATTTAAGTTGGTTTCTTGTAGTTCAGAGTAGAACTTTCTTTGTCGGTGAGTATAGCTTTTTTGGTAAGATTTCTAAGTTGGCGAAAGTGAAGAAAGTCAGAGCTAATTCTATGGGATCTCCATTTGTTCCAAACCTTATTTTTAGAGAGGATTAGTTTTTTAGTTTCATTTGAGAGCCAAGGGGCTGTTTTAGATTTCATTCTAATAGTACGCTCAGGAGCATGTATATCCAAAATAGAAAGGGAAGTAGAATTAAAGAATGATACTGCTTCATTAAGTGGAAGAGTTTTTAAGGGGTTCCAGTTGCAAGCTCTGAGTTCATTTTGAAATAGGTCGATTTTAAAGTGTTTAGTGGACCGTATTTTTCTTATATTAGGGAGGTGGAGATAGTCAGTCTTCTCCCTTGTAATGTAAGTTAAGCAATGATCACTGAGGTCATCAGGCATAGTCCCAACTTTGTAGGTGATGTTAACATTGTTTATGAGAATCCAATCTAAAATAGTCTGTTTCCTACTTGACATATTAAGCCTAGTTGTAGAGGTAATGGTTTGGCTAAAACCATTTAGGTTAATGTGAGAGGTGGGATTGTCACTATTGATAGTATTCCACATCTGTTGTGTGTGACACATGTACAGACATATATGGCCAACAAATAACTATATATGTCAAGCATACACACACATAGATGTGGGGAAGTGAGAGGCAGACAGAGATAGAGAGACACGGGGAACAGACACAGCAGTGTGGGTCACACACATGGGTACCCTGAATGGCATACAGTGATGTCCTGTTGTGGGCAGTGGCGTACTGGTTTTAAACAGTGGCACATGCAAGCATAAAGGGTGAGCCCATTTGTGTAATAGTACTGAGGTTGGGGTGTTAATATCACATGACCTGTGTGTGTGTGTGTGTGTGTGTGTGTGTGTGTGTGTGTGTGTGTGTGTGTGTGTGTGTGTGTGTGTGTGTGTGTGTGTCACTGTAGGTCTAAGTATTAGAAGAGCTACACGCTCTAGGGCCCTAAACCTTGTCACCACAGTAAACAGGACATGCTGGAGGGATAGATTCCTGTCCCAGAGACTATCATACTCTGGAACAGGCTACCCATCTATGTCAAGCAAAGTTCTTCATTAGCACTCTTCAAGAAAAATCTTGATGAGTGGATGGGAAATAGGAAATACACCCCGGGGATCACTTCTGTGTCTGCTCGACAGTGGCACAGGAAAATAACTTTCTTGGGTGGGGTAAGCCAGGGAACCTTGTTGGCTAGGCTTACGTAGACCCTTGAGCTGATAGCCTAGTACCTACCTATAAACCTATGAGCCTAAGACTGTTCCCACTGAGTACACTTCACATTGCCCAACTGCACAGGATCTGCAGCTGTCATTCATCTTAGAAGTCCCATTGGAAACCTAGTACCCCTATAAGCTCTGTAGCATGTGTGATAACTGCGTAACACTATAGTGCAAGTAACTAGATAGGTAGGAGTTCTAAACCCAATTCTGGCAACTGTGTGTGTGTGTGTATGTGTGTGTGTGTGTGTGTGTGTGTATGTGTGAGACAGTTGTGTGTGCAAGACTGAGGGAGTTGTGTGTTTGTCTGTTCATTTGTATCTGAAACAGTTTTATGCCATTTCCACCCACAACACTTTCTACTGCCCCACTTTAACAGTCCAGATGGTGTCATTCCCTTCATCAGCAACCTTGGCCAGCTCTTAGCCCAGCAAGCTCAGTAGTGCATTTGAAAAATGCCTAACACTGTAGTAGAACTAACTAGTTAGGCAGGGGTTCTACTCTCGTATCTGGCAAGTGTGTGTGTGTGTGTGTGTGTGTGTGTGTGTGTGTGTGTGTGTGTGTGTGTGTGTGTGTGTGTGTGTGTGTGTGTGTGTGTGTGTGTGTGTGTGCGTGTGTGTGCGTGTGTGTGCATGTGTGTGTGTGTGTGTGTGTGTGTGTATGTTTGTATGCAGAAGTTTTTTGATATGTTTCCCACCCACTGCCCTACTTTATCAGTCCTGCTCATGTCATTCCCAATACCAGTACTTTTGGCCAACTGTCAGTTCAGTAAGCTCTGTAGCGCATGCGATAACTGCATAACTCTTTGGTACAAATAACTAGTTAGGTAGGGGTTCTACTCTTGTATCCAGCAAATGTGTATGTTTGTAGGCAAAAGTATTTTGATATGTTTCCCACCCACTGCACTACGTTATCAGTCCTGCTGATGTCATCCCTCTTATAGGTTCATAAGTGTGCAGCAGGCTAATGACCCAGGAGCCTTCACAAGCCTAGCCCATAGAAGGGCCCTGTCATTGTGCCACCCAATGTTACTTCCCAGTGCCTGTATCAAGTAGAGCCACTGCAGTGACCCTCTGGGTGAATTGTCTATTACCCATCCACTCATCAAGATTTCTGTGAAACAGGGTCAGCTAGGTGCTCTGCATGACATGCATGGGAAGTGTATTCCATGGCATATGCAGTCTGTTGGTGAGGGACCTGTCCCACCAGCATGTTGTGTCGATTGTGATAATGAGGTAGAAGTCTCTGCAATTTGTGGTGTGGAGGGATTGGGATGTCTTCATATGTAACATTTCTAAAAGAGCTGGGTCAGACATGGCTTTGTAAGTCAAGCACAGATAGCTTCTAACTAGGTGATATGACATAGAGAATAGCTAGAGTCTTCTGAGTCTGTCTGTGTAGGGCATGTTTTTAATGCCTAGGAACCTCTTTGTGAGGTACTTCTGTAGCCTCCCCAGCTGTTGCAGATGTCTAGTGAGGTACATGCCAAATGGGCTACAATACTTGATGAGTGGTCTAATGAGGGAAGAGTAGACAGAGATGATTACCTCTGTCTTCCTGGATGCAAAACCCTTGGTAATGCGATGTGCCACATAGAAGGAGTTCCTGACCGCAGTGGCAATGTGGTGGTTGAAGGAGATGTTGCTGTCAACCTGTGTCCCCACATCTCTTATAATGCCTACAGTGTTCATTGGGCTCCCATTGATGTCATACTTACTGGGAACTGAGTGTTTTAGCAAAGGGGATGATGATGCATTTTGTGGTGTTAAGCTTCTGGCCATGGTTTCCATGCCACTCATTGGTTTCAGTGAGGCTTTTCTGTAGGATGTCTGCATCACTTGTGGAGTTAATGATGGCTCCCAGCTTGCAGTCCTCTGTAAACTTGGTCAGCCAGAGTTCCTCTGTGTTGGGTTGGACTCCTGAGAAGTAGATGCCGGACAGGAGACTACCCGGTACTGATCCCTGTGTGACTCCACTCATGACTGCTTGCCAGTCTGACTTGGAGTTTGCCACTGTCACACTGTGGGTTCTGCGAACCACTTTGCAACCCACCTACTGATATAGGGGTTGATGCCTAGTTTGGTGGATTTATCAATAATTCGTGACTGAGGAATGGTATCAAAAGCCATGGCCAGACTGACGTAGGCTGTATTCAGTGCCTTACCATTATACACACCCCTGGTGACTCACTTAAAGAAGTAAACCAGGTTGAGCAGGCATGATCTGCCATTCACTAAGCCAAACTGTGTGGGGTCCAGAGTTCGGAGATTACCTATATCTTTGTCATTCAGTTCCCTGATGATGCAGTCCATACCTGTACATAGTAGACTCATCAGGCTAATGGGCCAATAATCTATATGGTCTATAGTTGCTACCCCTTTATGAAGAGGGATGACTGGGTTCCTATCAGCAGACCGAAGATGCATGTTTTCAAATGTGTCTTGGTCAAACTGACAAAACCAAAACTGCAAAATATCGAACTGGCATGTAAGCAAATTATTTCCCTGGGAAACAATTTGCTTGGCCACTTCAGTACTTTGCCGTTTTCGGCACTGTAGTGCAGTCTCGGAGTTGGTATATTTAAGTAGGGGGCTGTGGGGGGTGAAGCCCCCCACTTAATCTAATGTTTTAATGTGCTTTCTTTTCTTTTTTTTTGTTGGAACAGCGATTTTTTTTCCCTTGGAAAAAAATTACTGTTCTGACAGTTCGGTTTTGTATGCTTTCGCTTACATGGGCTCAATTAATCACTGTTCGCTTACCTAAGCATTCGGTGATCTAATATAGACCCAGATTACTGTAGCAGTGCACCATTTTGGAGGGACAAAGCCTGAGGTGAGGCTCTGACTGAACAGGGCACACAGATGTGGTGCCAGGTCTCATGTAGAACACAGCCATGGATATGTCTGGGTCCCATGGAAGCTGTATTCTTTCCTGTGGACAATGCAGGTCTAAACTGGGCTGCAGTAATGCTGTGTGCCTGGCATCCATCTGCCATTGTGATTGCTCCCTTAGGGGGGGTGTGAGGGGTAAAGCTAGCACTGAATGTGTTGGCAAGACTGTTGCCAGTATCTGTTGGCTCAGGATAGGTGTTACCATTGTGCAGTAACTTACATTACTTGTGGGTATTGCTGTGGAGGTTGTTGGTATAACTATCAAAGGCTTTTGTTATTGTCGGTGTCTGCTGCTATTCTGCCTTCATAGCTGGCTGTAGATGGTTCCATGAGGGATCTCACCTTGTTGTTGAGGCTAATAAGGGGGTTTACCAGTCTTGGGACACCACCTTTTTCTGAACAGTGTTTTCCTTCTGTTGTACACTTTAGTAATGGCAGAGGACCATCACATTGGCTTCCATTGTTTAGAGGACAGCGTCTTGGTTCTGTTGGCTATGGCTAGCACCATGCATTCATGTACATGTTTGTACAGTGCATTTGTGTATGAGGCAACAGTCATGCAGCTATTTTCCATTGGCATGGGTGCAGTGAAGTCATCTACCCCTGTTTTTATGACTCCAAAATCAGCTTTGGAGAGGCTTTTCAAGGTAGTTACCTTTGTGGGGGTTATGGGTGAGATGTGGATTCCCATGGTGATTACATCATGTTTGGATCTGACCAGGTAGTGATTGACTACTGTTGTTTAGCAACGGTCCCATATGTAAGTAATCAACACAGGTCAAGGTTGTTGCATCTTCTACTGGGGGTCAGTATGAGCCAGTCCAGTGCATTGGAATTGATGAGTTTCAGGAAGCGTTGGACCAGTCTATTGGTGCTTGACTACTTTTCCCAGTTGACTGAGGGGTAGTTGAAGTCTCCTACTATGTCAGTGTTGGGTTAGACCTTGATAGATGCCATGGTGTTGAGGAATATGGATTGACAGTCTAGGGACATGGATGTGGACCCATAGCAGGCTATGATCTATATTGCACTATTACCCAAAGTCAGTTGTACCTGAAGTATCTCAGATGCATTATGCTAGGATACTAGTCTGGAGGTGTGCATATCTGTTATGAATATGGAGACACTCCCACCTGTGGAGCTGTGGTCCATGTTTTGGGGTTGACAGCTGTGGAATGCATCATAGCCTGTTAGTGCAGGGCTGCTGTCTGCAGCTGTGAACCAGGTCTCCATTACAGCACAACTGTCAATGTTCTCCATTTTGAGGAGTGCTTTGAGTGACTGGATCTTGAGGGCTAGATGTCTACTGCAGCATGACCCTCAGATTGCATTCATGTCTAGTGTTATGGTGGTAATGTGATTTGGAACACTGCCTAAAAAGGCACTATAGGGGTGGCAAGAGACTTAGTAGTACCTGGAAACCCAGGGGTGACAGATGCAGGTCATCTCTGGCAAGGTACTGAGGTCTGTCAATCATATTATCATAAGCAGAGAGAGACTGGATCCCCTGAGAATGACAAACAACATGTAAGCCAATGTTGAAGTCAATCATTTGTTGATAGTTCTGCAGCATCATTCTGGGTGATGGTAGTATACTGCTCAGGGCTACTGTCATATCTGCCTGGACCACATAATCCAAGAGCTCAACCATGTCTCTTGTCATGTAGTCCAGGGAGGTACATCTCAGGTCATTCACATCCACATGGATGATGACAGAGAAATGCTTGTAGTTTTTGTGGAGTGACCTGACTGGGTGTGTCATGTGTTGGATCCTGGCATGTGATAGACAGCTGGTTGTTACCTTCTCCATATTCAACCTAGTGAGTTGGACATCTGTGTGCCTCAGTATTGAGTCACCCATGATTACTGTATTGGGCAAGGTGGTTAGCCTTACAGGCTAAGGTTGAGGGGCACACTGTGTAGGTGACATATGTCTCCTTTGGCATGTGCTGTGTTGTGGTGGCTGAGTGGGTGTCTGTCTTGCTTGGCTGTGCTGATTGGGTAAATGTCCATTGAGTGCCTCTGTGAAGGTGGGTGTGTGGTTTGTGAGTATATGTCAGAACTGTGATAGTGTGTGTTGTGGTGAGCTATGTGTTCCACATGGTGTGGTGCAGGTGTTGACCTCATCCTCTTGACCAGCTAGTCCAGTGTTTGCTGGAGAGTGCATATTTCCAAATTTGGTGATATAGGGGTAACTCACAAGTCTGAGTTTTTGGAGTTTAGAGGAGAGGGTTGTCTGTGTACATGAGGCAGTTGCAACAGTGCCTCAGAATGGCCAAGTGCACCAGGTTAATGGGTAAAAGCACAGAAAACTGCACTTCAATCATGCCAGGAGGGGTGGTCATAACTACTAAGTACTGTGACTAATTCTGTGAGGAATGACTACTGCTGATGGCTCCCAGGTATGCTACACCTATTGATACAATAACATGTTGAAGTGCAAAGCTATTATGCTATCTGACGTGCAAGAGAGAAATAACTAGCAAGATCCAAGGGAAAAACTGAAGGCAGACTTTCTGCCACCTGTAATACTTTACCTCAGCTGAGCAGTTATCAGCACCTTTGGCCACTTGTTAGTCCAGTAAGCTCTGTAGCACATGTGGTAGCTGCGCAACACTGTAGTACAAATAATGAGATAGGCAGGAGTTCTAATCTCAATACTGGGAAGTAAGTGTGTGTGTGTGTGTGTGTGTGTGTGTGTGTGTGTGTGTGTGTGTGTGTGTGTGTGTGTGTGTGTGTGTGTGTGTGTGTGTGTGTGTGAATCATATACTGTGTGAATTATACCATTTTGAGTTGTGTACTACCCTCTACACTTCCCCTCATCCTAATTTACTAGTCCTGTTGATGTCATTCACCTTAGAAGTACCTTTGGATGGGGTGAGATTGTATAAGCTCTGTGGCGCATCTGATAACTGTGTAACACTATAATAGAAATAGCTAGATAGGCAGGAGTTCTAATCTCAATACTGGCAAGTAAGTGTGTGGGTGTGTCTGTGTGTGTCTGTGTGAGAATCATATACTGTTTGGCTTATACCATTTTAATGTGTGTACCATACATGGCTGGTTACCACCATTACTTTATGTAGTGTGGTAATGGCATCTGCCTCACATGCAGCATGTTAAACCATTGTACAGGCCACATCAGTCCTCTGTACAGATATGTCCAGAATATCCAGATGTTTGCAACCTATAAGTGGCCTTTGTCCCTTAACAGTGCCCATGTATGTGATATTGTTGCCAAATAGGCCACAGTGAGTGTACTGACACATATGGCAGCATCAGGTATCATACCTGACTGAGACAGCATGCTGATACAATGTCTGCTACCCTAACACTAGTCCAGGCTTGTAGGAGCAATACATGATTCCAGATGCTATTTCTCATGGGTTAACTCACCATCCATGAGGGCATTCACAACAGTACGTGTTGTAACAGGTAGTGAGTAATGTCCTATGCATATCATCTATGTGGGGCATGTCATGTATGTACTAGTACAGTACATCAAAGTGGATATGTACCTTTAATAATCTGTCTATTGCTAACTGTGTTTGTGTTGCTAAATGCACATCCCGTGTGTCAGTCCTGACTGTGTGTATGCAAATGATATACCATTTTGTTTCCATGTTCCACCCTGTGAACTCAGGAATAAATAGCACAAACCTGTCATACACATTTCATGCATGCCTTCACCAACTGCATCAGGGTTGAGTGTATGAGAAAGAAATGGCAGGGCCAACAGGTGTTGCCATGCAAATCTATTGTGGTAAATGTAATGGCTATGCTTGTAGGGAACCTGCTGACAGTACTGTAGTAACCTGTTCTGTATGTATGAGCCTGTGGTAGTACACAACACTGAGGTGGCATGTATGAGGGGTACCTTTCTGTGACAGGGGTATGTATGGAAGGTCACACTGTCTGACAACAGTGTCACTCACACACTATTTCATGCATGCACACCTGGTAGATGTACATATAAAGGTGCACCTTACCTATGACATAGGTGGTGTATTTCCACACTGCCATACTCCCTCTTGGTCATGTCTGCAGGGTCACAGCCTGCAGACACATAGACACCTGGAAGACAAACCAAATACAGCATGTCAGTGGTACTAACAGCAATAATGCATTCTGGCTAATAAGGTACACACACCTGTATGTATACCCACAACAAATGCAAGCAGACAGCATCTTACACAGTATTACATAGCTACACTGTACTACATTCACCCTGTGCATCAGACCCATATTAGCATGTCCCTGCATCGATGGTATGGATGACAGGGATGTGGCACAGGTATCATCATATGCACAGGGTGTGGTGTGGGTTTGCCAGAGGTCTAGGCTGGGCCATACGGTTGACATCATGTATGTGTGTGGAGGGGTATGGAATAGATGGCCTGTGCAGAAGTGCTGTGTGTGTCTGGGGGTGACCTACATGTGATATATATGTGTGTGTGTGTGTGTGTGTGTGTGTGTGTGTGTGTGTGTGTGTGTGTGTGTGTGTGTATGCACACAGTCATGCCATGTGGCTGCCCTACACAGGGGCATGGTGGACAGCTGTGGACTGTACATAGCAGGGTGTCCAGTTCGCCATCTCTGGCCACAGACATGGAAACTGGTCCTGCCATGGGTCTCACTGGCACCACCAGGCTCAAGGCCAGATGCAGTACTGCTTCCTGAGGATGACTGTTGTCTGCTGAATCCATGTCCCTGATAGGACTGGCCAGGACCACGTGCCCATGGCCTGCTCCAGTGCGATGTGGACAACAATGATGTAGACAACACCCCCCTGGTAGTACTGGTGCCAATGCCAGAACAAGAGTGTGAAGGGGCATGTAGACTCTCAGCTGATGTCATTGCTGACCTACATCCATCACCCACCACATGCTCTATCACAGACATAGCATGGTCGAGGATTGCCAGCGTCTCACCCCACAGTGTATTCATGACCTCAGTATTTTGACGTGTGGCCTCAACTAGGTCATGTATGTCACCACGTAAAGCAGGAAAAGTTTCATCCACCACCCTGAGTATGTATCTGGTGTTGCATTCACTATATGCCTGTGCATCCATTACAGCCCAAAACATGCATCTGGTGAAAACCTGCTGTGGCACTTACAACAGTGGCTTGATGGGCAGCAGTCCTCCTTCATGCACCCCTGTCCATCTGCCTGTGTGGGACCTCACCAGCACTCTGGATATGGCTAGTGACTGCAGTCACTTGCCATAGCTACCACACTAGCCTGTTCCATGCCAGCACCTGCCAATTGACCATTATCTGTGGCTACTGGGGACGGGCACTGTGACTGTGTGTGGGGACAGTGTCGAGTATTGTTGGATGCCAACCCATGGCAAAGATTCAGCAGCTGACAAAACCACCTGTGCCTGACTATAACTATCATCATTGTCAGAGTCTGCAGAGACACTGACATCAGATTCTGAGTAGGAGGGACAATGACCACCATGACCACCTGTGGGGGGAAGAAAACATATGTAAATTATTACCTGAACTACAGCATTTGCTGCTACACACACACACTCACACACACACACACACACACACACACACACACACACACACACACACACACACACACACACACACACACATGAGGTGGCAGCCAGGCCTTACACAGACATCACAACAGCCAAATTGTGACATTCACAACACAGTCAGACCACTACATACACACCCTGGACAGGTTCTTTACATCATGCAGTGCAGTCCTTTCCAATTAATGTCATTACTTATTTACACCTCTGTGATATGTGCGTACTGTTAGTAGGTGGAGGGCCTTCAAGTAGCACACACTGCATCCATGTAGACATAATTTCTGTTCACCTGTATAGCACAATGGCAATTCCTATAGAACATACCTCTCAACTGAGTATAGTGTTGCTGAATGTGTACATGTGTGGCTCATATTTCTGGTCTGTTCCTCATAAATCCTGTGTTAGTCTGACACATTACTGGGATAATCTGAGGACTAGTGTCACTAATTAATGACATATTTTGGGTTTCATACTAAAACCTGCAGTACATGTATGTTACAACAGAACCAGTTACAACAACAACCTCCTAAGCTTACAGTGGATATCAGAAGTGTAGACACCCCAGTTAACATACCAGGTTTGTCTGATACATGACATGAAACCACAGAAATCATGTGATAACTATTCTCACCTTTACTGTGACCTATAACCTGTGCAATCCAATAGAAGAACAAACACATTTGTTAGAGGATGACATATAGAATTTGAAATATGTACAATAGGTTGGTTGCATGACTGGTCACACTCTTAAAGTACTACTTTGTTAAAGCACGTTTGAATATCATAACAGCAGTCAGTCCTCTTGGGAAGTTATGTATCAGTATGGCACATCTTGACTTACCAATATTTGTACACTCTCCCTGCAAAAGCCCTCTAACTCTATTAGATTGCAAGGGCATGTCTTCTGCACAGCCCTCTGCAGGGCACCCTGTGGGTTTTCTATTGGATGTAGATGTGGACTGTGGCTGGACCATCCAAACCATGTATTGTCTTGTGATGAACACATCCATATTTGGATATGGATGTATGGTTTGGGTCATTGTTGTGTGAAAAGGTGTAATTTCTACCCAGCTACAGATTCCTAGCAGACACAGGAAGATTATGGGCCAAAAGGGACTGGTATTTGGTACTGTTCGCAATCCCCTCCATCTTGGCTAAAAGCGCACTTCTAGTTTATGAACATCAACCCCAAAGCAGGATACTGCCATCACCATGCTTCACCATGGGGATGGTGTTTTTTTGGTGATGCACAGTGATGTTAATGTGCCAAACAAACCTGTTGGTATTGTGGCCAAAATGTGCAACCTTGGTGTCATTCCACCATAACACATTTCCCCACATGTGTTTGGGATGCCTGATGTATTGCTCTTGAGACATTTCCAGACCTGGATGTTGTTCTCTGTGTGACAAGGCTGTCATCTTCCAACCCTACCCCATAGGCCAGACGTGGAGAATACAGGAGATTGTTGTCATATGTAGTACACAAGCAGAACTTGCCAGAGTTCCTGCAAATCCTTTACTGTTTCTGTAGGTGTCCTGGCAGCTACCCTGACCAGTGTAGGTCTTGTCTTTCCATACATTTGGAGTGATGTCCATTTCATTGCAATGTCACTGTTGGCTCATATTTTCGCCACTGTTTAATGACTGTCTTCACTGCGTTCCATTGTATATGCAATGTTGTGAAAATGTGTGTGTACCCTTCTCTGGGCTGATACTGCTCACAGATGTGAATCCTTGCTGCTTTGTAAGTTGTATGCAAACTATGGCTGCTTCTGTTGCAGGCAACTGAGTAAATGTTACGATATCCAAACCAACTTCATGCTTCTTAAGACAGAAGTGGTGAACTTTATGACACCCATGCAGATGGACAGTACAGTTACAACTGCTGAATCCTACACAAATGCACTCTATAAGCACTTACACGAGTGCATGGATCATGCTATCCCAAACAGAACCAAGACGCTATCCTCCAAAAAAGGAAGCCAATCTGGTGGTCCCCTGCCATAAACAAACTGTACAACAGAAGGAAGAAACTGTTGCAAAAGAGAGTAAAATCCCATGAGTGGAGGAGCTGCCTGGTCAGCCTCAGTAAGAAGCTGAGATCCCTTATAAGATCCTCCAAAGCTAGTTACGAAAACAAAATCGCACTAATTCAAAGGACAACCACAAAGCATTCTATAGCTATGTCAAGAATCTCGATGGCAACACCCAGATATGCTCTGAGTTACAGCACAAAGGCATGAAAATTACAGAACCAACTGATATTGCCAACATCCTGGCAGATAGGTTCAGTGTTAACTTTACCCCCCCCTCACCCCTTAAAGGGCCCATATCTATACAGGAAGAATGCAGAGTCCCTGTAATCACAACTACGCAGGTAAAAGCTGCACTCTCTAAAGCCAAAAACACAGCATCTATGGGATCGGACAACATCCCAGGCTGCGTTTTACACAAACTTCAGAACGAACCGGCTCCCCACTTAAGCACCATGTTCAATAATAGCCTGGCATCAGGCTTTGTGCACACTGAATGGTGCACAGCAACAGTTATCCCACTCCACAAAGGGGGAGCCACCACTGATCCCGGGAACTATCGACCTATTAGCCTGACGAGCCTGGTCTGCAAGGCCATGGAACATATCATCATGGAACTCATAAACAAAGACATTGTTAACCTCCAAACACTGGATCCCACCCAGTTCGGGTTTGTGAAAGGCAGATCATGCCTCCTGAACCTGATCGACTTCTTTGAGGCAGTCACCAAAGCCATAGATGAGGGTAAGTTGGTT
This sequence comes from Protopterus annectens, assembly GCF_019279795.1. Taxonomy (NCBI): domain Eukaryota; kingdom Metazoa; phylum Chordata; order Ceratodontiformes; family Protopteridae; genus Protopterus; species Protopterus annectens. The sequence continues at coordinate 1,209,652,859 of NC_056735.1, forward strand.
CACACAGCCTATCTTGACCTTGCCAAGTCTTTCGACACCATCCCTCATTCCGGAATTATAGCTAAACTCACTAAACTAGGTATAAATTCCTACATCACAAGATGGGTTGCCATCTGTCTCACTGACAGAACCCACACTGTAAACGTTACAGACTCCAAATCTGACCTCAAAGCAGTGACAAGTGGAGTACCACAGGGTTCTGTCCTGGTACCTCTCCTGTTTGGTATCTACTTCTCTGAAGTACAGGCTAACACAGAAGGCCTCTGACTAATGAAGTTCACAGATGTCTGCAAACTAGGAGCCATAGTCAAGTCCCCAAATGATGTGGACATCTTACAGAAGGGCCTCACTGAGACAGATGCCTGGTGTCAGAGCCATGGCCTCAAGCTCAATGCCAAAAAGTGTAGTGTCATCCCCTTTGGTAAAAACTCTGTACCCATGAAGTACCACATAGGCAGCCATCTACTTAACACCAAATGCGTGATAAGAGACTTTGGGACCCAGGTGGACAGTAGTCTCTCATTTGATAGTCACATCGCGACAGTAGTCAGGAAGTCCTTCTACGTGGCACACCTCATCATAAAAGGGTTCTCATCCAGGAAAAAAAGCGGTCATTGTTAACCTCTACTTGACATTCATTAGACCCATTATAGAGTACAACGCTCCTTTTGGAATGTACCTCACAAGACATCTGCAGCAGCTGGAAAGGCCACAGAAGTACCTCACAAAGAGGATTACTGGCCTCAAACAAATGCCCTACACTGACCGTCTCAAAAAACTCCAGCTTTACTCCGTAGCATATCACCTACTCTGAGGTGATCTCTGCCTAACATATAAAGCTATGTCAAACCCAGAGCTGTTGGACATGCTACACCTAAAGAAATCCCAATCCCTCCGAGCTACACGCTCTAGGGACCTAAACCTTTTCACCACAATAAACAGGACATGCTGGAGGGATAGATTCCTGTTCCAGAGACTTCCCATACTCTGGAACAGGCTACCTATCTATGTCAAGAAAAGTTCTTCATTAGCACTCTTCAAGAAAAATCTTGATGAGTGGGTGGGAAATAGGAAATACACCCCGGGGATCACTTCTGTGTCTCTGCTCGACAGTGGCACAGGAAAATAACTTTCTTGGGTGGCATAAGACAGGGAACCTTGTTGGCTAGGCTTATGTAGGCCCTTGGGCCAATAGCCTAGTACCTACCTATGAACCTATATACCTGGTAGGACAGCTGACTGTTATATCTTGTTAATCAAATAGTCTTTGTCAGTAATGGCAGATGTGTACCCAAGAAGATGTAATGATGTCATCATATGCAAAGCTAATTCACCAAAGTAGTCCCTTTTGCCTGGCCACACGTATACATCCAGCTTCTTGTAAGTTTTTCATGTGTCATAATTGTCCCCCTAGCAGATTTGTCATTTTAACAATGAAATTCTACAGATTATAGGTCACATGAAAGTTTGTAAGGGTTTGGAATTGTGTTCTTCTGCTCTCATTTTTGTATTTCACAAATACCTGCCATTGAAATAGGTGTGTACACCTTTTATATGCACTGTATAGCATTAAGTTATAAAATCTGTCCCTAGTTTTGGCCCATGTACCACCATGTTGTCAATCTTTGTCCGCATATCATGCAATGATAGGTTGTAAGGTATGCTACAGATATGTGACATCTCCTGCAAGTAGGCCCCTATGATGACCACTGTGATGCACTGCAGTTAACCCCACCACAAGTGAACATGCAGATATTGCAGAATAGCTGAGAGTAACAGGTGTGGGCATAGTCACATGGATGACCTCAACATTATTGGGGTACTAGTGAGCCACAACAGGAAAATCACATACTCACCAGCTTCAGGCTGCTGTCCCACATGCATACCAGAGGTAGCTATGTAGTTGTGGGGGAGAGGTATTCTCAGCATACTCACATTTGGCAGTGTTACAAGATGAATGGTACTTTTCTGCACATGTACATCACAAGCTGTTATAGTACACAATTTGCTATCCTTCACTTGTGTGAATTACTAAACCCCAGCCACAAATGCAGTTTTACCTGAAATGTGCATCTAGATACTCTATAGCAAACAGTATTAGTGCAACAATATTAAAATTATGTGTACTGTGGCCTTATCTGGACATGCCTCGCCTGTTGCCTGGGTGACACCCACCTCCACGACTTGTGTTACATGTGATGGATGTTGTGTGGGGGCTACCCCAATGTTGGCAAGGAGCTCCTCCATTGGTGTAAGTGGTGCCTGTGTATGTGGGCCCCCACCTGTCATGGAATGGTCCCTGGCCACAGCAGCAGCCCTCTGCCAGGCATGATGTAGCAGGTCAGCTACACAATGCCTGACCTGCTCGAATGTGGCCATTGTGGCCCAAGGTGTTGACTCTGTGGAGAAGTTCATTCCACAGGGTAGTCTGCTCCCACATATTTTGGCAGCTCTGGCCAAACAACACTGCATAGTGTTGCAGGATGGCTTCAGTTATTGCTGCATTCTCCTGAGCAGTGTAAGACGGCTGTCTTTGCATGGCACCTGGAAGACATAAAAGGGAAACATATCACAGGACCTCAGACACTGGCCAGAGTCGTTTACAGAGCCAGCACATCAGCATTGCCTATCATCAGCCACCACGTACCACCACATCATACCCCTGTTCTATCAGCACAATATGAATCTACATTGCACTCCTGGTCCTGATGTGTCATGTTCTCCCCAACAAGGGCCAGTACATTGCATAAACCACCATTCATCATTCATGTTTGTGTAGAGGGATGACAGTGGACATCTTCCTTGCAAAAGAGATATTAATGGTGCTCAGGATTCGCTTGCATACATTGTGTAATGGAGCTGGAAGCATATGCCTGAGTTCATGTAGGATGCAGACAGGAATGTTCTCAGGTCCCATGGAGACCTGCTTTTGTTGACTTTGATTAGGCAGTATGCACCTGCTCCCATATGATGAGGGGAGGGGTGCAGGTGCTGTGCATATCCACTTACACTGATGGTGAGCTGGGGGGGTGATGTTTGCCCTAAACCTGTCTGCAGCAGGTTGCCTATAGCTATGGTGTGTGTGCATGTGGTGTGATTGACCACTATTACAGGGTGGGTTGTGTTGTCACCTCTGAGATTGCAGACATATGTGAAGATGGCCTTGTGATTGCCCTTGGTGGATGTGTCCAATTTGTACTCATAGTTACCCTTACAGTAATCCACCTAGAACCTCATATGGTCACTCAGACAAAGGTTGACTTGCTGCCAAGTTGGTGCCTGCACCTACTCTGACCTGTACAGCTGACATAACAACCAGTCGTGTTTTGTGTATTGCTGCTGTCCAGCAAAGGGGATTACTCTACTTTGGTGGATACAGGTTTTACAGGTAAGGTATTGCTGAGTCCATACAGTTATGTTGGTGGTCATATGGCTGCGTATAGTAGGCATGGATAAAAGCTCATAATATGGTTGGACACCTCTAACATGTCAACATGATACTCATGCTTAGTCTACTACCCATGTCTGTGTCAGGGCAATGCAACAACCAGTAGCTGTAGAAATCAAACTCTGTTGGATGCACAGTAACTAACATTACACACGTACAACATGTACAGCTTATTTAACTGACATTTTGCATCCCATGTCTGTTGTTATGAGGCAACCAGATGCACCTACTCATACTGACATGTGCTCAGGTAATACCTGATATAAATTTCTGTTTTCTGTTCTATGTCAGTATGACACACTGTACTTACACCCTTGATGCCCACTCATCCCTCTCCACCCATTACAGCAGGACATCTGTAGGATGCCACACATACATGGGGGGCAATGGGACAAAATTAGTGACACTGTCTATATTGCTGTAACACACCTGAGTCATTCAATAGCACAGTAGCCTTTGCATTTACAGACATACCCTGGAGGATGTCCAACACTCATATGGCAGGAAGGGAGGAGAAAGGCTAGGAGTGTGGTAGTGAGGGTAGGAACCTTTAATGTTGGCAGTATGACTGGTATAGGGACAGAGCTAGCTGATATGATGGCCAGAAGGAAGGTTGATATACTGTGTGTGCAAGACACCAGACTGAAGGGGAGTATGGCTAGATGTACTGGAGGCAGGTCAAACTTTTGATATCATGGTGTGGATGGGAGGAGAAAGTGGGTAGGGGTTATCCTGAAGGAACAGTATACCAAGAGTGTTTTTGGAGGATGACATGACTGTCTGATAGAGTCATGTTAATGAAGCTGGAAATTGTGTAATGATGAATGTTGTTAGTAAATATGCTACGCAAGTTGGTTGTGCAATGGATGAGTAAGAGGAATGTAAAGTCAGTTGGATGACGTGGTGATGACTGTACCCAAGGGTGAGAGAATGGTGATTGCAGAAGATTTTAATGGGCATGTTGAAGGGAATAGAGTGGATGAGGAAGTGATAGGTATGTATGGTGTTAAGCAAAGGAATACAGAGGGTGAGATGGTAGCAGATTTTGCAAAAAGGATGGACATGTCTGTGGTGAATACATACTATAACAAGAGGGAAGAGCATAGGGTGACATACAAGAGTGGTGGGAGATGCACCCAGGTGGAATATATCCAATGTAGGAGGGCCAGTTTGAAGGAGATTGGAGATTGTAAAGTGATGAAAGGAGACAGTGTAGTTAGGCAGCAGAGACTGTTGGTCTGTAAGATGATGTTGATGATCAAGAAGAGGAGGAGTGTGAGGGCAGCACCAAGGATCAAATGGTGGGAACTGGAAATGGGTGATTGTGAGGTGGAGTTCAGGGAAGAGTTAAGACAGGCACTGGGTGGCAGTGATGATTTACCAAATATCTGGGTAACTACAGATTGACAGGAGGGTTATGGCTGACAAAGTTTGCAGATGACTGCAAACTGGGCGCCATAGTAGAAAACACATCTGACACAGATATCCTTCAGAAGGGTCTCACAGAAATGGATAACTGGTGCCAGAGCCATGGCCTAAAGTTAAATGTCAAAAAATGCATAGTCATACCCTTCGGGAAAAACAAGGTTACCCCTAGCTACCAAATAGGTGGCAATCCACTGAGCACAGAAGAAGTTATCAGGGACCTGGGGACCCAGGTTGATAGTAGTCTGTCATTCGACACCCATGTAGCTAAAGTAGTTAGGAAGACCTTCTACATTGCCCACCTTATCATGAAGGGATTCTTATCTAGATCAAGGGAGGTCATAGTCTCCCTATACTCATCACTCATCAGACCAATGATTGAGTACAATGCTCCATTCGGAATGTATCTGACCCGACACTTGCAGCAGCTGGAGAGGCCACAAAGTTCCTCACCAAAAGGATAAAGGGTCTCAAACATCTGTCCTATGCTGCCCGACTGAAAGAACTCCAGCTCTATTCAGTCACTTACCGCTTGCTCAGAGGTGACCTTTGCCTAACATACAAGGCCATGTCAAACCCAGATTTAATGAATATGCTGCACCTCAAAAAATCTAGATCCGTCAGAGCCACAAGGCGGGAGACTTAAACCTCGACACGGCTATTAATAGGATGTGCTGGAGGGATAGATTCATCACCCAAAGACTCCCTATGCTGTGGAATAAAATCCCGGTATATGTGAGGCAGAGCACCTCGCTGGCCTTGTTCAAGAGAAATCTTGACCAATGGATGGGAGATCGCAGATATACCCCAGGGATTACCTCAGTGTCACTGCTTGACAGAGGCACAGCAAAATAATGGGTATAGTTCCCCATACTAAAGGGGTGGCGTAAGCCACAAAACTATGGGCTAGGCTTGTAAATGCCCTCGGGCAGATAGCCTAGTATGAACCTATGAACCTATGAACCTACAGCAGAGCTAGTAAGGGAGGCAGCTAGAAAGGTGCTTGGTGTGACATGTGGATGGAGGAAGGAGTACAAGGACACCTGGTGGTGGACTGAAGAAGTACAGGACAGTATACAGAGAAAGAGGGTGGGGATGAAGGACTGGGATTGTCAGAGAGATGAAGAAAGTAGACAGGAGTATAAGGAGATGAGGTGCATGGCAATGAGAGGGGTAACAAAGACTTAGGATGAGGCATATGATGACTTGTATAACAGGTTGGACACTAAGGAGGGATGAAAGGAATTGTACCGTTGGCTAGACAGAGAGACTGAGCCAGGAAAGATGTGCAGCAGATAAGGGTGATAAAGGATAATGAGGGAAATGTACTCACAAGTGAGGAGAGTGTGTTGAGCAGATGGACAGCGTACTTTGAGAGGCTGATGAATGGAGAGAATAATAGAGAGATGGTTGGATGATGTGGGTATGGTAATTAGGAAGTGCAACGGCTTACCAAAGAGGAAGTGAAGATCGCTATAAAGAGGATGAATACTGGAAAGCCTGTTGGTCCACAAGACATACCTGTGGTAGCATGGTGGTGTTTAAAGGAAATGGCAGTGTTGTGTTTCAACAGATTGTTTAATGATACCTTGGAAAGTAAGAGGTTGCATGTGGAGTGGAGAGAAAGAGTGTTAATACCATTTTAGGAATAATGTTGATGTGCAGAGCTGTAGTAACTAAGAGGGATAACATTAATCAGTCACATCATGAAGTCATGGGAAAGAGTAGTGAAAACTAGATTAAGCAGGGCGGTGATGAATAGTGGTCAGCTGTATGTTGTCATGCCAGGTAAAAGCACTACAGATGTGATGTTTGCTCTGAGAGTGTTGATGGAGTAGTACAGAGAAGGTCAGGAGTTGCTTTGTATCTTTCTGGATGTAGAGAAAACATATGACAGAGTGCCTAGAGGGGAGTTGTGGTATTATATGAGGAAGTCATCATGAGTAGCAGAGATATATGTAAGACTGGTACAGGATATGTATAAGGGTGGTGTAACAGCAGTGAGGTCTACGGCGGAAGTGACGGATGCGTTTAAGGTGGATGTGGGATGACATCAGGGATCAGCTGTGAGCCCTTTCTTATTTGCAATGGCAATGGACAGGTTGACAGACAAGATCATACAGGAGTCCCCGTTGACTATAATGTTTGCAGATGACATTGTGATCTGTACTGAGAGTAGGGTACAAATGTAGGAGACCCTGTAGAGGTGGAGATATCCTCTAGAGAGGATAGGAATGAAGGTCAGCAGGACTACGACAGAATATCTTTGTGTGAATGAGAGGGTGGATAGTTGAATGTTGAGGATGCAGGGAGTAGAGAAAGGTGGATGACTATAAATTATTGGGATCAACATTTCAGAGTAATGACGACTGTGGAGGACAGGTGAGGATGAGACTACAGGCAAGATGGACAGGGTGGAGAAGAGTGTCAGTACTGATTTGTGACAGATTAGTACCAGTAAAACTGAAAGGGAAGGCCAACAACAAGGTTGTGAGGCCAGCTATGTTATATGGTTTAGAGACAGTGTCATTGACAAAAAGGCAGGAGTCAGAGTTGGACATGGCAGAGTTACAGATGTTAAGATTTGCACTGGTTGTGACAAGGGTGGACAGGAGTAGCAATGTGTATATGACAGGGTCAGCCCATGTTGGATGGTTTTGAGACAAAGCCAGAGAGGCAAGATTACATCAGTTTGGATATGTGCTGCAGAGGGATGCTGAGTATATTGAGAAATGGATGGTAAGGATGACACTACCAGGTGAGAGGAAAAGAGGAAGGCCTCAGATAAAGTTTCTGGAGGTGGTAAGAGAGGGCATGCAGGTGACTGGTGTAACAGAGCAGGATGCAGAGGACAGGCAGAAATGGCAACAGATGATCCACTTTGGTGACCCCTAATGGGAACAGCCAGAATAAAAAGAAGGAAATGTTGTAATGTCAGTCTTCACAGATTTGCCAATGATCTGCCAGACGTAACACAGCTGTATGAGTAAAGGACTACAAATATGAGGCACACATATGGTCAGTGTGCATAACAATGGACAGTTTAATGGTATGAGCTCAGTATATCACATGCAGTTCAACACACACATGTGCAACAGCACTTTACTATGCAAAGACCATGTATAGGTCTTTCACATTTCTGAGAAAACCAAGTATATCATGGTTGTATTCACAAGTAAGATGTGGATATGTATAACATCCCAGTAGCTGGCCTAGCATTGTCACAGTCAGTATTGTTTAACACACACTGCAGTAGTAGTCATATGTGAGCCATCCTTTCCTGGGATGACTCAGGGGCCTGACCTATGATCTGTGTCACTGCAGACAGACCCATATGTTATGGCCCTAGGTTCTGATCAGCAATATATCAGTAGGGCAAGTCTTGTTGAGACATATATGTTGAAGTTCCTATTTCCCATCTTACATACCCCCTACTGCAGTCCATTACATGCTTACTTGTTTGACATACCTGTTTGTTTTATTCAGGTGTAGGTGGTTATATTCTGCTTGGCTTTTATTTTTCTTTTCACTGTTTTTCTCTCTCTCTCTCTCAATGATGTAGGGTGTACATCTGTTTTGCATAGGCAGCAGCTTGCCTTTTGTAGGTGATACTCATAAGCAACTGATGGCCTGTGCATCAATTGGTGTCTGCCACTTGAAAATTGCATGCAGTACAGCTGTGTTGTTATTCATATAGCCAATGGCATGGCAACACACTCCTATCATTGAGTATGTCATGTGAGCATTGGCCCTTTTCCTTGTCAGTGAGGAGAACTTCATGGAGGTGTGTGAACAACAGCATCACAGAGAGTATTTGGAAATACCTCTTACAACCAAATCTGTGGAGACAGGCAAACAGACTGAGGGAGGATGTTCCAGACATAGGGACAGAATGTAAGTATTGCTGTTATACATTTGGATTAATGTTAGTCTAACAGGGTTTGTGTGGACATGGAGTTCCTGGCTGATTTTAACTGACAGTGTTATGTGTTTGACATAACTCTCACCTTTAGGGCTATCCATGGAACGGCCAGAATTTGGACTGCTATGTTTGGTGTGTTCCTCAGAAATTTTTTGTCTTTGGAAAATCAGTAGCATACTCTGGGGTTTGCAGTCAGTAACTGCTAACATCCGTTTGTGTTTCTGACCTCATGTCCCTCAGAAAAGATATTTTACAACTAACCCCATTACAACAGCAACATTCTCAGTTTATAGCAGCAATACTTCAAATATGCCCCTGTTTTTGGGCCTCTATCCCATTATGTCAGACTTTGTCCAGATGTCATGCAGTAAGAGGTTGATAGGTATGGTATATGATTATTTAGTGGTTACATTCCTGGCATTATCCCAGTGATGTATCAGACTGCCAGACGTGGAAGAGGCCTTATATATGAGGGGAAAGCCTGGACACTCTGTGGGACTCTGTGCAATTGAAAGGTCTGTGTATTTCTGGCAATTGTTGACAGACTGTCCGGATTGTGTAGCAGTGTGTTGTGTCAATGTTATTTGGCCTGTGTAGTGAGGGGTGTGGATGTATGTGTTATGGCTCCTTTTCTATTTGCATGTGCATGCTGCTCCTGTTTCTGGTGGTCTATTGGCTGTATATGTTTGTAGGGGCAGTCTGAGACATGTCCCATACCACAGTCAGGCATCATACTACACTGTGAATTGGGCCAGTATATGTGGGGTAGTGTGTGAATGGCAAACATGTGAGATGTTTTTGTTCACACAGTCCTTATACTGTACCATTCCTTTGGCTTACTGGTATGTCACTGTGACTGTGGTTGAATATGCACTTTCACACTATCTGTTTTTCAGTGCTGTGACATCCCTGTAGTGCCTGATATATTTGCCAATATATGTGTAATTCCCCCTAACATATTTGGGTGAGTGTTGTGTCAGTCTGACTGTAATTTGAACAGTGCTTGGTGACATGCTTAGCAGCTGAGAGTAGTTTCCGTAATGTGATGGTATGTCCAGATATTTGTAAGATGTAGGGTTGCCTGGCCCCCATGAGTGTTGTGTATTTCTGACACATCAGTGGGCTGATGTGAAGATTTCAGTCACTAACTAGTGGGAAGTAATTGCATGTTGGACTTGTGCTATTTTAGTCAATATATGTTAGGACAGACATGAGGGTGTTACTGCAGCAACTGTGTCAGCTTATCTATTCCAGTATTTCAGATATGTCTCTATTTTCATGGCTTTCTCCCCCCACTTTGTCAGACCTGGCCCAAGTTCATTGCACTAAGGGGTTCTGAGCCTACCTCAGGACTATCTGGATTGTTGCAGTATGGCCAGGTTTATTGCTCATATTTCTAGTCTGTTCCACAGATGCATGTTTTTCATATCCCTGGTAAATCACTGTGAGGATCTGAGGATTTCTGACAGTAAATGATGACATATATTTCAGTTTCAGAACTCACATCCTTCAGAACATGTATGCTGAAACAAACCCTGTCACTCTGGCAACATTCTACATTTATAAGAGCGATATTTGACTTATGTCCCTAGTTTGGTCCCATTGTCCCCCAGTCTGGAAAACCTTGGGCCAGGTTTTTGCAGTAAGGGGGTTGATAGGTATGGTTCTGAGGTATGACTCCACTACATGTTATGAGCATATATATATATATATATATATATATATATATATATATATATATATGTTTTTCTATATCTGTATAGTTTCTCTCTGTCTCTCTCTCTCTCTCTCTCTATATATATATATATATATATATATATATACACACACACACACACACACACACACACACACACACACACACACACACACACACATATTTATATATATATGTATATCTGTATATTGTATATGTATATCATTATATATATATATATATATATATATATATATATATATATATATATATATATATATTTGTCCATATATATGCATCTCCATACATATATACATGTAGTATATGTATAAATACAAAACCGGACTGATTCTATGTAATCTTTACACTGTTGAATGAGCATATGTTTGAAAAAGCATCAGTGTTCCCTACAGTTCAAATGGTGTTGTGGTACAAATCTCTGACTATAGTTTACAGGCCCTGGGTTCAAGACCTGGTAGGGCTGGTAATTTTGTTGCTCTTACACCTGCACTGATTCTTTAAAAGAAAAGAGAAAGGGGTGATAGGAAAGTTGTGGAAAAGAGGCACGCAGTGAGAGGAACAATATGACAGATAGCTATGGATGTGCAGGACAGGTGCAAGGAAGGTCCATATCTGTTCATTTCTTATACAGCAACAGCTGTGCATTTGTTCAGAATCTGTAGGTGAATTTGGACACTCAAACTCCAGAGGGGGGGGGTGAGGACAACGAAAATGTGTTGTTAAGCCTGCTGAGAATTGCTAACCATTGCTCACAGTTCATTCTTATAATATACCACACAAATGACTTAATTTAGTAAATTTATTTTTATTTATTTATTTTACATTTGTTGACCAGGCTAGTCTTACTGGATATATGTCCATTTTCAGTAGAGGCCTGGGGAGAAAAGCTCTAAGAGCACAATTCTAATAGAAATGTTGGTACATTACATAATGTAACAAATGATTTACAACTCATACAACAAGTACATCACTAATCTAACACATACATTTAACAAACCATAATAATAAAATCACTACACACATTGGTATTATCTACAAGATAAAATTCTCTTTGTTAACAAGGAAACTAGACATAGTACAGAGAAGTACTGGGAAGGAGTAGCTAGTAATAGGGGAAGTTAGTCAGGGTTAGTACAGGGGCATAACCAGTGTGTTGTAAGGTATAATTTCAGTTTATATTTGAAAGGTGATAATGAGGACAATGATGCAAGTTCACTGGGAAGTAGGTTCCAGTTTTTTCCAACAGTGTTATAGAACAGAGAGTCTCCGGCCAGGTTGTTGGATTTACTTATACAAACAAGAAGTTTATTTGAAGAGCGTAGGGTATTAAGATGTTTGTAGAGGGTTATGAGTGTAGAAAGTATTGGAGTATTAGTAGGTTGGTAAAGGGTCTTGTGTGTAATGGTAAGTTGGTAACATTTTAGCTGATTTTTAAGCTCAGGCTATCCTAGCTGCTTTAAATTGCAACAGTGGTGGGTTCTAAAAGGATTGCCAGTGGCAAATCTGGCAATGTTATTATAGGATGCTTCAAGTTTGTTGAGGTTAATGTTTGACAAATTAGAATAAATGGGTGAGGCATAAAGAAGTGTAGAGATTAGATGGGTATGAGCTATAGTTGTTCTGGCTGCTGGGGTAAGAAAGGGTTTGATCCTATAGACGGAGCCCAGTTTTCTATTTACGGTTTTAATTGTGTTGTTAATGTGAGTGTTGTAGTTAAGGTTGTTGTATTGTTATTCCAAGGAGTTTGGTAGTTGGATTTGGAGATATGAGAGTACCATTATTAGATATGACAGTGAAATCTACTGAGGAAGACGTCCGAGTAGGGGTGAAGAGCAAAAGTTTTATTTTTGGGGGGTTCAAGAGGAGGCAGCACTGTGTAAACCATTGTTTTACTGTATTAAACACCTTTTGGGTTAGGTACTGTAGTTCAGATGTAGAGATGGCCGAGCATATTAATGTGGAATCATCAGCATATTGTATACAGGTCGCTTGTGGAATTACTGAGTGAAGGTCGTTAATAAAAATAGGGAATAGAAGAGGTCCTAATATGGAGCCTTGAGGGACACCAGGGATAATGGGGAGATGGGTAGATAGATTGTTGTCCCATAGCACAGCCTGCTGTCTATTATCTAAGTAGGAGTGGAACCATTTTATAGCTGGTGCATCTAGTGAAACAGATTTGAGGATATTGATAAGTATCTGGTGGTTAACCATATTGAATGCTTTTGAAAGATCGATCAAGAGTGCAGAGGAAAGAATATTGTTGTTATGGTTTTTATTAATGCAGTCAGAAAAGGATAAGAGGGCAGTGGTAGTACTGTAGAATTGCTTGAATCCATGTTGACATTTAGAAAGTAAGTTGTTTTGGATTAGGTGGTCTAGTAGTTGACTGTGGAAGCATTTTTCCATTATTTTTGCCAGAGGAGAAAGTAAGGCAATGGGGCAGTAATTAGAAAAGTCATTAGAGTTACCACCTTTATGCAGGGGGATAATGTGAGAGATTTTCCAGATAGTTGGGATGTTGCCTTTGATTATAGTTCTGTTAATCAGGATGGAAATGGGATAGGCTATAGATTTGGCTGCTATTCACAGACATTCAGCAGGTAGTTGGTCAGCTGAGGGAGTAGTTGGTTTAAGTTTTTGGATAAGGGTGAGAATGCGTGATGTTGGGACTGATTGCAAGTGAAATGGGGGATGGGCTAGTACTTGAGCTTAGCAAAGTTAAGCTATCAGGTACTAGCTGATAGGCAAGAGTTTGAATGGCCTCTGTGAAAAAGGTATTGAAGGCATTGGCAGTTTGCTTGGGATTTTCATGGTCAGTGCCTTGTGGGGTTGGTGTAATGGAATGACCAGGGTGAAGAAGCTTGTTAATGCTTACCCAAAACTTTTGCGGTTTATTTGGGTGAGTTTGTTGAAAATGTAAGTAAAAATGTCTTTTATCTGTTAGTATGGCTTTTTTGTGTTGTTTCTCAGCTGTCTAAATGTTTGTTGATCTACAGGGTTTTTAGTAGTTCGCCATTTAGCCCAGTATTTATTTCTAAGTAGGATTTTTAGCCTGGTTTCTTTTGAGAGCCATGGGGCAGGTTTAGTCCTAATTCTGATAGAACGGATTGGTGCATGGTGGTCTAGAATAGCTAGGAATTTAGAATTAAAGTATTTTACAGCTTTCTTCAGTGGGAGATATTTTATGGGTGACCAGTCACATGCCCCAAGTTCACTTTGGAAGAGATCCGGGTTAAAGTTTTTATTGGTCCAAGTTATCCTGAATGTGGGTGGGACGGGTATATCTGTCTTATGCCTGATAATATAAGTAAGTGAGTGGTCACTTACATCATATGGGAGGGTCCCTACTTCATATGCTTGGTGATGATTATTTATAAGTATCCAATCTAAGGTGCTTTCTTTATTATTGCGTTTATTTATCCTGGTTGGGGAGGTAATGGTTTGAGGAAAAAACATATAGGTTAATGTGGGTAGTAAGTTGTTCATTGCTGCAACACTTCCAGTCAATATTAAAGTCTCCAAGGACTATAGTTTCTTGCGGGATGTTTAGTGATAGGCAACTTAGGATATTTTCTAGGGTGTTGGTGTTATTACCAGGAGGAAGATAAATACAGACGATATGACCATCCAGGTGCAATTAACCATAGGCAAGACTGCTCTGCAATTTGTAGCATGTTACAGGCCACCCTCTCAAACTCAGGAACCTCACATGGCCTTCCTGAAAACATTGGAGGGGATAAATGTATCTCCAAACACCATCATACTAGGTGACTTCAACTACCCTAATATAGACTGGGAACACTACTCAAGCCCAAACACTCTAGCCCAAAGGTTCCTGGAGTTCATAAACTCAAATGCCATGGAACAACTAGTCACCATCCCCACAAGAGGAGAAAACATACTTGATCTCATCATCACGAACATGGGATCACAATGTTCAGCACCGGAAGTATACCCCACACTGGTGAGACCAGATCATAAACTAATCTCGCTGGAGGTCCTCATCCCCCCACCTGAAATAAAAAGACCACAGTGAAAACTTCTCAAAAGCCGACTTCACACTTCTAAAAACTAGTGTGGTCTCCTTTAAGGCCCCTGAGCCAGTGGTAAACATTACTCAAACCGCTGAATCACTTACAAATGCCTTCTACCAGCACCTACAGGACTGCATGGATCAGGCAATCCCAAACAAAACTAAGACTCTTTGTACCAAAGGCAAGCGTCCAGTCTGGTGGACCCCAGCCATAAACAAGCTCTACAACAAAAGGAGGAAGCTACTACAAGATAGAGCAAAATCCTTGAAAGGTAAGACACCTTTGATCATTATAAGTAAAAAACTAAGAGCTCTCATAAAATCATCCAAGGCAAATTTTGAGGGAAAAATCGCCAAGGACTCAAAAGACAATCATAAAGCCTTCTTTAGCTATGTTAGAAACCTAGGAGGAAACTCCCAGATATGCTCAGAATTAGTTCAAAATTATGTGAAGATTACTGAACCTACACACATTGCCAACATACTGGCTGACAGGTTCAGTGCAAACTTCTCCCCCCCTCCTCCCAAAAGGAGAGATATCTATACCAGAGGATTGTAGCCCCCCAAACATCTCCAACGCCCAGGTGAGAACTGCTCTCTCCAAGGCAAAAAACACAGCATCCATGGGACCGGATGGTGTCCCCAGCTGTGTGCTCCACGAACTCAATGAGGAATTAAACCCGCAGTTAAGACAGCTGTTTAATCTTAGCCTCACCTCAGGATACGTACCCAAGGAGTGGCGTACAGCGACTGTGGTCCCACTTCACAAGGGCAGTGCCTCCACCAACCCTGGAAATTACCATCCCATTAGCTTGACAAGCCTTATCTGCAAAGCCATGGAGAGGATCATAATGGAACTCATAAATAAAGACATAGGGAACTTGCAGACTTTGGATCCAACCCAGTTTGGCTTTGTCAAAGGCAGATCATGCCTTTTAAACTTGGTTGACTTTTTCGAGACAGTCACCAAGGCCATTGATGAGGGAAAGGCAGTCCATACAGCCTACCTCAACCTGGCAAAGGCCTTCGACACAATACCCCACTCAGGTATCATCGAAAAACTCATCAGCTTGAATGTAAACCCATACATCACAAGATGGGTTGCAAACTGGCTAAGTGACAGAACCCACAGGGTCAGAGTTGCTGGAGCCATGTCAGACTCAAAGCTTGTCACAAGTGGTGTCCCACAGGGCTCAGTCCTGGGTCCACTCTTGTTCGGCATCTACTTTTCTGAAGTACAAGCAAACACAGGAGGGTTATGGCTGACAAAGTTTGCAGATGACTGCAAACTGGGCGCCATAGTCGAAAACACATCTGACACAGATATCCTTCAGAAGGGCCTCACAGAAATGGATAACTGGTGCCAGAGCCATGGCCTAAAGTTAAAAGCCAAGAAATGCATAGTCATACCCTTCGGGAAAAACAAGGTTACCCCTAGCTACCATATAGGTGGCAATCCACTGAGCACAGAAGAAGTCATCAGGGATCTGGGGACCCAGGTTGACAGTAGCCTTTCGTTTGGCACTTATGTTGCTAAAGTAGTTAGGAAAACCTTCTACATTGCCCACCTGATCATGAAGGGATTCACATCTAGATCAAGGGAGGTCATCGTCCCCCTGTACTCATCACTCATTAGACCTATGATTGAGTACAATGCCCCATTCGGAATGTATCTGACCCGACACCTGCAGCAGCTGGAAAGGCCCCAAAAGTTCCTCACCAAAAGGATAAAGGGTCTCAAAAATATGTCTTATGCTGCCCGACTGAAAGAACTCCAGCTCTATTCAGTCTCATACCGCTTGCTCAGAGGTGACCTGTGCCTGACATATAAGGCCATGTCAAACCCAGATTTGATGAATATGCTTCACCTCAAAAAATCTAGATCCCTCAGAACCACAAGGGCGGGAGACTTAAACCTTGACACAGTTATTAATAGAATGTGCTGGAGGGACAGATTCATCACCCAGAGACTCCCTATGCTGTGGAACAAAATCCCGGTACATGTGAGGCAGAGCACCTCGCTGGCCTTGTTCAAGAGGAATCTTGACCAATGGATGGGAGATCGCAGATATACCCCAGGGATTACTTCAGTGTCACTGCTTGACAGAGGCACAGCAAAATAATAGGCATAGTTTTATTCAAACTAAAGGGGTGGCGAAAGCCACATAACTATGGGCTAGGCTTATAAATGCCCTTGGGCAGATAGCCTAGTATGAACCTATGAACCTATGAACCTATATGGATTTATGAGTATTAAGCTGAAATTTAGAAATAAGGATTTCAGTATTGATGTCTTGAGTTGGTTTGCAGTCATAAGCAGTAACTAGCAACCCTGCTTTGTATAGAATGGCTACCCCCCTCCCTTTTTGGCTATACAATCTTGTCTTAAGATATTATATCTGGGTGGGATGACTTCATTGTCTTGAGTTACAGGTTTTAACCAAGTTTCTGTCAAACATAGAATGTCAAATGGGTGTATTTACAAGAGAGCATGGAGTTGAGCAACTTTGTTATTTAAGCTACGTATATTGAGATGTGTTATAAAGAGTGAGTTGGGAGGTTTGGTGGGGGTTTGTTTACTAGAGGCATCAGGGCTATGTGCTTGGTTGGTAAAAGTTTTTCTTGGGCCTGGGTTTGGGTGAATGTCTCCATCTATTAATGAGTGAACTTGTAATCCAAATCTAGGATCTAGGAATTTACAGTATAGGTCTGGAGACTTCTTAGTTTATAAATAGGTATACCTAATGTGGGCTAATCTATGATATTTTGCTAGTAGGTAGCTGGGTGTAGATGTAATGTTTAAGAGGTTTAGGGAGATAACAAGAGATGGTATGGCTGTATGCTTAGAGGGGTAGTGCAATTGTGGGCATATTGGGTATTCATAGGAGGTTAGAAGGTAGGCTGCTGTTAGAGACGGTAGTAGTATGAGAAAGAGTAGCAGCTTTATATGTCTTGGGCTAGGTAGTTTAGACATTGGGATGATGTAATTGTAATGTGCAAAATAGGAGATAAGGAATTGTAATGAGTGGTTAGTGAAAGGTGGGAGTTAAGGTGGGAGAGGTAGGGAATGGATAAAGTGGGTGGGAATAGGTTAGGAACTTTATAGAGTTGTTCCAAGTGATTGGTGCATGGGAAGAATGGTGTGGCTACCTTGTGATTGGTTAAACAGGGAAGAGGGTGTGACTATGCAGTATATGACCAGGAGCACTGTGGGTGGGTGGGAATTGGGGGTAGGGTAGGGGAGCTGAGTGAGCCCGCAGGGTGAACGGAGTGGGTAGAGACAAGTAGAAGTGCAGCTCAGGAAGAACAATCATGAAAATGCTGACTACTGAAGGTAAGTTAGGTATGGGTAAGTACAGAGATAAGTAGTACAATGGTAGAGAGTTTAAGAGAATAGCTAGGTGATGACAGTAAGTGTAAAAGGATAAGGTTGGATAACGTTAAGAACAAGTAAAGCACATCAGAGATGTAATGTAGTGATACTATGAGAAAGTGGGATAGACATAAGACAGTAGGACTAGATAAGGGTGCCACCTAGTGGACAGAAAGTGTATTACAATGGTAGGTCTTTATGGGAGCTGGCAAGTCTAGGACTAAGGAAGGTGATATTAACAGTTAGAAGGAGGTTACAATAAAGGAATAGAAAGGTATGGCGGTTACAGGGTCAGATAGGGAGTGTGGCTGCTGCCTGTCCTAGCTGGGAAGTGTGCTTTAAAACCCCAGAAGCAATAGTTAGAAATACAACTTTACTGCCAGGTTTTATGACAACACATACTTTCTTGCTTCCTTTCATGAGAGGATACTGGGAATAGAAGGCAGTATGAGGAGACTGCAGAGTTGTATGGTAAGGGTCCTTTGTCACCAGGCAGGCAGATTCTTTTGTTCTACTGTAGGATCAGCAAGTTGGAGAGCAGGGTACTTTGGGAGGGAGAGACAAATGTGATTGAGAGAAAAACAATTAGCCCTTAGTGAATAAGTTCTAGCAATGTAACTTTAAGCAGTTAAGAAAAGCATATATCTATTCCCTCAGCAATACTGGGGGATATAACACGCTAGTAAGTCCTCTGTCCCTGTTAGGTAGGTACCTATATATAATCAATACACTGCATAGAGATTCAGAATACTAAACACCACAAGTATACATTTAAGCAATAACAGTAAATGCATTGGTGCTACTAGGATGCCATTATTCAGAACAGTATTATATCAAAAATACATATTTCAGGAACAGATATGCTAGGTGTGATTCAGGCCAGATAGGCACAGCTAGACTGCTCTGATATGTCTGGTTCATGAAATAGTTTAGAGCAAAACAGAACTCAACACTACTACATTAGGCTTAATAATCACATCTTCTAATAATGTATACCAATGTTAGAAAACTTAACAAGTATGTCGTCTCATAAGGTCTTTCAATTAACAGGGAAGGCTATTTGCTTTTGTTACCAATGGCCAGTCCTCTTAATGTAGGCAGTACACTTGCCTTATAGTCATTATTTCAAAATGATCTATGGCAATAGTTAATGGCAGTTCTCTGCTAACAGTACAGCACAGAAAGGTGATTAATGCCGCTAAAAATGAAAAGATTTAACTCCTGGTTCCATACGTTATTAGGAAATGTAATTATATGTTCAATAGATTCTCACAGCTTAGGAATCACCAAAGTTATGGAACCATTAGGCTTACTTGCCATTTGTTTGTAAAAGAAAAGTAATAATGCTAGCGTTTAACCGCTGAGTGCTCACTAGGCAATGGAGGAAGCCTATAGCAGCTCCATGTGGGAGAAAGAAACTAATTATGTTAGCATTTAACCGCTGAGCACTCACTAGGCAATGGGGAAGCCTATAGCAGCTCCACGTGGGTAACACAAGTACAATTAGACAAGTCAGGTACAATTCAACCAGTACAGGATGAAATTACAGTAATCAGCTGGAATATGCTTTAGAAACACTAGGATAACCTTTTCCTGCTAGCTGTTAGCTACAAAAGCAGATTCAGGATCTCAAGACCCACTTGCCATTTCCTTGACAAAAAGTAAAAGGTTATGTTCTCAAGTAACCGCTGAGCATTGACTAGGTGATAGGGATAGCTTATTACAGCTCCACGTGGGTGACACACCTACAGTTAGGCATTCCAGGTACAAGTCAAACCAGCAGAAAAAAAAAATGATTGTAAGAAAACCGGAGAACTATTTATTAGAAGCACTACTATGCTATGCAGTTAAACAATAAATTTTAGTTGACCAAAGCCAAAGGTTACTACTTACTGAAATCTAAGACACTAAGGCCAGGAACGGACAGCAGCCAGGGGCTAATCCAGGTATTAAAGATGGCGCCACAAGGGGCTACTAATATTTATGGGATTTGAGAGGATATGAGGCAGGGAGGGGAGGAGAGTAAGGTGAAAGCAGGTACAACTGGGAGGGACTAGAGCTGGCCAATAGGTAAGATGGCTATCGGTTGGTTATGCAGGAAAGTCAAATTTGAAAATGAAAAAGTAGAAATTGAAAGGAGCTTAGAGACAGGGAGGTGTAGGGCAAGGGAAAATATATAAATATAAAGAGAGTGGAGTGGGATATTTAGAGGTGATAGTATATAGTAGTGACAAGTAGAAGAGCAGCTCGGGAAGAGCAATCATGAAAATGCTGACTACTGAAGGCAAGTTAGGTATGGGTAAGTACAGAGATAAGTAGTACAATGGTAGAGAGTTTAAGAGGATAGCTAGATGATGACAGTAAGTGTAAAAGGATAAGGTTGGATAACGTTAAGAACAAGTAAAGCACATCAAAGATGTAATGTAGTGATACTATGAGAAAATGGAAATAGGCATAAGACAGTAGGACTGGATAAGGGTGCCTCCTAGTGGACAGAAAGTATATTACAATGATAGGTCTTTATGGGAGCTGGCAAGTCTAGGACTAAGGAAGGTGATACTAACAGTTAGAAGGAGGTTACAATAAAGGAATAGAAAGGTATGGAGGTTACAGGGTCAGATAGGGGGTATGGCTGCTACCTGTCCTAGCAGGGAAGCATGCTTTAAAACCCCAAAAGCAATAGTTAGAAATACAACTTTACTGCCAGGTTTTATGACAACACATACTTTCTTGCTTCCTTTCGTGAGAGGACACTGGGAATAGCTGGCAGCATTAGGAGACCGCAGATTTGCATGGGAAGGGTCCTTTGTCACCAGGCAGGCAGATTCTTTTGTTCTACTGTAGGATTAGCAAGTTGGAGGGCAGGGTATAAAGTCTAAGACACTAAGGCCAGGAGCGGACAGCAGCCAGGGGCTAATCCAGGTATTAAAGATCAATGTATATGATTTCTATTACATGACATGGCTCTATGTGCTTTCATTACAGTAGCAAGGGGTGCAACTACACTGTATGGGACACGTGTATACATGGGTGTTTTCACATGTTATATGCACTCACACATCCATATTACACCAGCTACACTACCCTGGGTGACACAAATAGCTTACCACATAGTACTTTTAACACTGCTTTCACCATGTAAATTTGAATTACCTGTTGTATTAGTTGAACCGTGTATACCTGCATGCAAAGTTGGGACTCTGACCACTACACTATCTTGGTTTGTGGAGTTAAGCTGTATATTTTTATTTCTCGCCTATTATATCTTAATATTATATTACTATATTACTGGGAGAGTGTTGAGGTATTTGGTCATGTCATTGATGACTGCTGTCCTGACATGATGTCATATACATTTCAGTTTCAGACTTGCATCCTTCTGAACATTAATGCTAATGCATAACCTGCCAGATTTTCACAGAATGTCCAGATGTTTGGACCATACGTTTGTTCAGTTTCACAATGTATTTCTATTTGTCTGGTAAATCACAGTGATGATGCAAGGATTTATTTCAGTAAATAAATGACATGACATTTCAGTTTCCATCCTCATATCCTTCAGTAATTGTCTGATGAAACACACACTGTTGCTGTAACACGTCTTCATTTGTAACAGCAATTTTTGGGTTATGCCCATATATGTGGCCCATCCCCACCTTTTACAGCCTTTGTACAGGTTCATTGCACTAACAGATTGAGAGGGATGGTTCTGAGGTATAACTGCACTGCATGTTATATGCATACAGATATATATATATATATATATATATATATATATATATATATATATATATATATATATATATATATATATATATATATATATATATATATATTATTTTTCTTCCTTTATATTTTTACATATGTATATCTATATTATAACTCTACTTTTTTATATATATGTTTCATCGGGTCTACCTGAAAACACCGAAAGTCCACAACGCCGACAACGAGAACACCAACACCGGAAGATTGACAATGGAGATGATCGAAAGCTGAGAATCCCAATGCTGAGAACACCATGTTAAGGTAAGTGTGTGATAGGGACAGACGTTAGGGTCAGGGTGTGGGTAAGGTAAGTGTGTGATAGTGATGGACGTTAGGGTGGGGTGCGGGTGAGGTAAGTGCGCGATAGTGATGGACTTTAGGTTTAGGGGCAGGTTAAGTGAGTTAGGGTTAGGGTGCAGGTAAGGTAAGTGTGCAATAGTGACAGACTTAAGGGTTAGGGGCGGATTAAGTGAGTTAGGGTTAGGGTGCGGGTAAGGTACATGTGCAATAGTGATGGACCTTAGGGTTAGGGTTTGTGTTAAGGTTAGTGCATAGATAGTTGTGCATGTAAGGTTTAGTGTAGGTTTGTAAGGTTTTTGGTGTGCTTGTGTTGTTTGTGTGTTTTTGGGAATGGTATTTGTTTTGTTGATTGTCAGGATTGTGGTTTGTCGGTCATGTGAAATTTCGTGTTTTTGAACTTTCGGTTTCTTTCAGTTTTGTCGTGTCGGTTATTTCGTTGTTGGTGTTTTGGCATGTCGGTGTTATCAGGTAGACCCGTTTCATCAGACACACACACACACACACATATCTATATATATATATATATATATATATATATATATATATATGTGTGTGTGTGTGTGTGTGTGTGTATGTATGTCTGTATACAACACACAAAAGGTTCCACAAAGCTTTCTCCCTAATGTTGTATGCCTCTATTGCATGATATGTTTGAAAAAGCAACATTAACTCTTACAACTCAGATGGTGTAGTGGTATGTTCCTACTGAGTGTAGTGTTCAGGGGCATGGGTTCAACACTTGGGGCTGTTCTTTTTTTTTTAATAATTAATGTTAAATGACCTGAAACCAGGATATGTTTGTTAAAGCACTACAAATCCTCACAGCTCACATGGTGTAGTGGTACTTTGCTGTGATTGTAGAGGGCAGCATCCTGGGTTTGAGACTTGGCAGGGCTGACTGTTTTGTTGCTGGGAAGAACAAGGTCTGATGGATACGGACTGATTAAGGCACATTTAAGCATATTATACTTATAATGTTATATTTAAGCAATAACCCACAGCTGGGTGTGGGTAATGCTGGATTTACAAAGCCAACCTTGGGTAGAGCCAGCATTGCCCACACCCAGCTGTGGGTTATTGCTATTATACAATTACATTATTTAAGGAAAACAATACTTATCTTTCTTAAATAATGTCATTGTATAATGCCTCCATGCAGTCCTTCCACGGATTTCAGGTATCCTGGGGCATTTATGATGTACTGCGCATGTGTAAGGGGCATGTTCCCATGCTTACGCAGTACATCAGTGCTATGCAGAGGTAGCAATAGAGATAGGAAGATCTCCATTGCTTTTTCTAACATATCTTGGTATGTTACACAAGTTGAGGAACTTGTATAACATAGTTAGACATATTAAAAAAGCAAAGGAGATCTTCCTTTCAATGTTGAAAGGAAAATCTCTGTTGCATTTTTTTATATCTTGCAATGTTATACAAGTTCTTCAACTCGTAAAACATAGTGAGATATGTTATAAAAAGCAACATAGATTTTTGTTTCTCTGTTGCTATCTCTGCAGAAAAAAAACAAAGAACAAGACATATACAAATGGAAAAAGTCCAAGTAACTGGACCTTTTCCCGTTAGTATACTCTCAGATTTGCAACGGGCACTGTGGTTGAGCTGGCCAATTAGCATACTCATATTTCTATGTTAATGGCCAGTCATTGTATAATATAAAATAATATTTCCATACACATTATAATGTTATGTTTACCTTCCATGACATCCCCCTATACGCTTTCATTACATTATATTCTTGTGTGACTATACTGTATGGGGCATGTGTGTTTATATGGGGGTTTCACATCTATTCTACACTGACGTCTCACATTTGGAACTGCTACACTACCCTGGTTGATAAAAAATAGTTGCTACATAATTTAAGTTACTAAAATAATTTTAACACTACTTTCACAGTGGAAAATAAGTTGCCAGTCTTGGGACTCAAACCATAAATGCCTGCATGAAAAGCAGCAACTCCAACCACCATACTATCTTGGTTTGGAAATTTTAACTATTTTCATTTAGCTTCTATGGGATGTTTAAGCCATGCTAAGGAAATAGCCATAATGTACACACCCACTTACTTAAACATTCCTTAGGGTATTACAAATAAATATATTATTATTATTATTATTGTTGTTATTATTATTATGATTGTTATTATATTTTAGGTTATATGGGTGTTCTGACAACTACTTGGGACTGTATTCATGAAATACTGGCATTGATTGGGCTTTCTGGCTTCTATGCGCGTTTCATGCTGATGCGTGACGTTCTCTATGAACTTTGTGTGTTTACTGTTTGTGGAGCTGAGCTTGTGCTTTTTAACTGCTTTTTAACTGTTGGGGGATTTAACCCCTGTTATGTGTGCATTTGCACACATGTCCTGCTTTTGCAGGATGCAGAAGTGCCCTACGGCACTTTAGCAATACAGGGGGTGTGTCACAGAAGCAGTGACACACCCCCTATATTACTTTACTCTTGCTATTTTAATTTCAGTGTCTGCGGACACTGAAATGATCAATTTTACATTTCAGTGCCCACGGACACTGAAATACTGGCATAATATTAGAGCAAAACTATAATATTATGCCAGTATGGCTTAGAAAGTGCCGTACAGCACTTTCTGAATGCCAGGGGCATGTTTAGCATCCGAGCACTGCTCGGACATGCCCCCTGCACTCGTACATGGATCGTGTCTGTGTAGAGTATACAGCAAAGTGCCTTCATGAATGTGCAAGGCGCGCTGCTGTTCTACATGGGCACAATCCGCTCCATGCAGGAATAGCACTATTTCTGCTCAAAGTTTAATGAATCCAGGGGATTGACAATGAACAAATCCAGTAATTTAGCAAGATGCAATGCCTGTACTACAAAATGCATTCAATGTGGATTGCAAAGTAGGCATCAAATAACATGAAATGCAAGAAATAGAGAACTCCATGTACTAATGTTTGTGAGTTGAATCACACATGTTTTCTAGAGAAGTAGCAGCAGGTAGTACAATCCATGAATTACTATTTTTTGGTGAAGACAAAAGCCACTAACTAAGCTAATTAACATCTCAGAAAAGACTGAATAACTCTGTTTACTAATCTTTTCCACAGAAACTAAAAGTCAGGACAAGGCAGGTCATTAAAAGCATTTAGAAGATACCTTTCCTTGAAAATAACAAACCACAAGCTAAAACAATGAATGGCTCAACCTAAAAAGTGTTGTGAGTAGATCAGGAAAAAAAAAGAATGACTGTGATTAAAAGCCTGAAACTTTCTGTAGGTAACCCTCCCCCTACCCTACACAGACAAGTCTTGAGCATGCTCAGAATTACACACCACTCAAGGTAAACATTATAAACAAAGAAATGCTGCAATTTAAATTGACAGAGACCCTTCAGACTCAGCTTCATTTAGACCCATTGCAATTTTAAACCACAGTTATAAAGTGTTTGTGTATACTAGCTAAAAGATGGCAAAGGTGATCCCAAAATCTTTAGATACATCATGTGGCGGCAGTGGTCAGAAAAGCCTTGTACTTGGTTCATCTCATAAGTAAAGGGATTGCATCCAGAAAAAAGGAGGTTTTTACTTTTCTGTACTCCTCCCTCATTAGACCTACAATTGAGTATAACACCCCATTACATCTGCACCAACTGGAAAGGCCACAGAAATACCTCACAAAGAGAATCCATGGCCTCCAACACCTGTTGTATGCAAACAGGCTCAAATCACTATCACTTTACTTGGTATCATACAGATTGCTCAGAGGTGATCTGTGTCTCACCTGCAAGGCAATATCGGACCCTGCCCTACTAGAGATGCTCCATATCCGTAAGTCTAACTCCTTGTGAATTACCCACTTGACAGGCCTAAATCTAATCTGCAACATCAACAAAACCTGCTGAAGAGACAGGTTTGACTCCCAGAGGCTGCCCTGTCTCTGGAATAGACTTCCTATACATGTCAAACAGTGTACCTCACTGACTCTCTTCAAGCGTAACCTTGATGAGTGGATGGGAAACCACAAATTTGTCCCAGGGGTTCCACCTTTCTCCCTCACTGACAGGGGAAACAGGTGCTGACTGTGGTTTCTTTTTTTGGGGATAACCTTTTAGCTAGGCTTGTAAGGGCCCCAGACCCATTAGCCTAGTAACCTCCTATGATCCTATGAACAACTTGATATATATTTTTGGTAACTGTGATACACTCTTACAGGTCAGAGAAATGAAATGGCAATTGCTGCTGAATGCCGAGGCTGCTCCTGGTCTTAATGAGAACATCAACATAAAGTGTGCATTACGCTAGCTTACCTAAAGCCCTCCTTTGTCATACATATGTATATATTATAAATAGACCAAGCTAGTTACCATAGCTACCCAAAATTTTATTCTTCTGTTATTGGTTACTGTATTTGTAGTTTTTAAAAATCTTCATTTCTTTGGTTGCACATTTAATCTTATGAGTACATTGCCGTGTATTTCTACAGCATCTTTTCCTTGTTACTGTATTCTGATGAAGTTCTTCGTATCATTAAAGGATGAAAGTGCTTAATACCAGTTCCGTCTAGTTTGTATTTCTTTATTTTTGCTGCAATGAGTTCATTAGTATTATTATTATTATTATTATTATTATTATTATTATTATTATATATATGTATGTGTGTGTGTGTGTGTGTGTGTATATATATATATATATATATATATATATATATATATATATATAGTTGAATTCTGCTCACTGCACACTTGGGCAACTCAGCAGTTCATGGCTACCACTCCACCCATACAGTCTAGGAAGGAATCAGTGCTGCAAAACTAAACCAAGGATATACCTTTGAGCCTGAAGAGTAGGCATACTCTGGCAACTTTGCAGTCCACGGCTACCACCCCACCTAGACTACACTGTGTTTTTGTGGTAGAATTTTATCTGTTACTAATTTAGCTGCACAGTAATATATCCTGTTTACTTCTTTTATATTGCATGGATCTCTTCCTAATTACTGTATTCATTTGTTTTGTCAGGCTTCTGACTTTTTGGAGTTTATTGACCTTCTGCAGTCTATTTTTTTCATTGATTTTAATATGTCTCTCTATCTCTGTTAAATCAAGCAACTCTTCTCTTAGCTGATTTTCATCTAAACTAAGGGCATATTTTTGTTCTCCATTTCCTGTGGGCATTCTATAGAGAGTTCTATAGCATCTTCCTGTGGCACATTCTCTTCAGTTTCATACTGTGTCATCCACTGCTCTGTCATATGAGAACTCACTGGCCTATCACTCCTCAATAGTGACTGCGTCAGATTTGCCAGAGTTTCCTGTTTCTTTACTTGTTGTCCAGCTTCAAGTGAATGTTTTTACTGGTTTCCTGTGGAAGGCTCCAAAATATCTTCATATGACAACTGCCCAGTTGCTTCTCATTGTACTGGTTTCACAAGCAAAACATTTGCATCTATAACCACCAGTGGTAACCACTGCTATGCGCCAGTGCTTGATAATGTACTAGATGCAAACATGTGCAAATGCAGGGCTCAAATAAAACAAGAAATAAGCTTTTTAATTCAAACTAGCAAATAAGGATGCTATCTCTGAGCTCTAGTCCAATCACCCTCTATTAGATGGGACCCAGACAGCACTCTCCTCTCAAAGGGTGCAGAAGAGCATTCTCCAACAAAGGTGGCTTGAATTTGATGCTCAGAAGTTACAAAACAGACCCAGAAGCATCAAACTTGGAAATGGGCTAAGCTACAGCTGAACTAGTACAGTATACAGTAAAATGTGGCAAAAAACAGCTCAGAAAATTCAGACAGACAGTACAATACAAATATAAATTAAAAGTGCAATATAAGAGCAAAAACAAGTACTTCTAGTTAGTTGGAAGCAACAGATGCCCCAAATCTTTCAGTATCTCAGTGAAGAGCTGGTTTTAGTGCTCAAGTGATACCAAATAGTCGAGATTCAGCAAGTCTGAATCTAGCAGATGCTATAAAATATACAAATGCTAGAAATTCAAAGTGCATAGAATCACAGTCACAACAGCAAAAAGCAGTTTAAATAAAGCAGCAATTCAGTAGAAAACTGTTCACAAAGTACAATGTAGGCTTGAAAAATACTTATTTCAGCTAGTTTTAGTGCTCAAGTGATACCAAACAGTCTGGATTCTGCAAGCTTGAATCTAGCCTATGCTATAAAATGCAGCAGCACTGCAAATTCAAAGTGCAGAAAATCACAGTCACAACAGCAAAACACATTTTAAATAAAGTGGCAATTCAGTAGGAATACTCCCACAAGAGTGTAGACCACAAAACTTCCTAGTGTGAAATAACTGGTCTAGAACCCAAGAGCTTAAACCAGAACCAAGTCAATTAGAATAACAAGCACAATAAGCCTTCACCAGCAATTCCCAGCTTAGAGGCCATACTCTCCCACCACAAGAGTCTAGACCACAAACATTTCTAATGCAAAATACCTGATTTTGGAGCTGAAGTGCTTAAGCCAGAACTAAGACACTTCAGAATAATAGGCACAATAAGCCTTCAACCAGCAATCTCCATCTCTGCCACAAGAGTTTAGACCACAAATCTTCCTAATATAAAATAACTGGTTTGGAGTCCAAGTGCTTAACCCAGAACAAAGACACTTAGAACAACAGGCACAATAAGCCTTCACCAACAATTCCCAGCTTAGAAGGGTGTAGGCCAGACTCTCATGCCACAAGAGTCTAGACCAGAAGCCTCCCTAATGTAAAATAACTGGCTTGGAGCCCAAGTGCTTAAACCAGAATTAAGATACTTTTAGAATAACAGGCACAATAAAACTTCACCCATCAATATCCAGCTGAGAGGGGCAGAGGCTACCCTGTCCTCCCACAAGAGTATAGACCACAAACCTTCTTAATGTAAAATAATTCGCCTGAAGCCCAAGTCCTTAAACCAAAACTAAGAGGCGTAAAATAACAATTACAATTTAATCAGGCTACTAGCAAGCAGAAATAAATGAGCAGAATAAATGCAATTGAACACTTTTAAGAGCAAACAGCAAAAGCAAAATAAAGCAATAAAATAGGAAGAGACACAAACACAGTAAAAGCAAAAGAAGAAAGTGCAATTATTTTAATTAAGTAGAAAGGGAGGAAACAGAAGATAATTCAAGGTTAAGAAACTAAGGGGGTGGGCCTTCACAAACGATCTCACTGTACTCAGTAGAATAAGTTGATGTGATAGGACTGGGAGGAGTGCCCTAGACCAGAAGCCTCCCTAATGTAAAATAA
Source organism: Protopterus annectens (assembly GCF_019279795.1). Lineage (NCBI taxonomy): Eukaryota > Metazoa > Chordata > Ceratodontiformes > Protopteridae > Protopterus > Protopterus annectens. The sequence continues at coordinate 1,209,682,113 of NC_056735.1, forward strand.
CTGGCTTGGAGCCCAAGTGCTTAAACCAGAATTAAGACACTTTTAGAATAACAGGCACAATAAAACTTCACCCATCAATATCCTGCTGAGAGGGGCAGAGGCTACCCTGTCCTCCCACAAGAGTATAGACCACAAACCTTCTTAATGTAAAATAACTCGCCTGAAGCCCAAGTCCTTAAACCAAAACTAAGAGGCTTAAAATAACAATTACAATTTAATCAGGCTACTAGCAAGCAGAAATAAATGAGCAGAATAAATGCAATTGAACACTTTTAAGAACAAACAGCAAAAGCAAAATAAAGCAATAAAATAGGAAGAGACACAAACACAGTAAAAGCAACTGAAGAAAGTGCAATTTTTTTAATTAAGTAGAAAGGGAGGAAACAGAAGATAATTCAAGGTTAAGAAACTAAGGGGGTGGGCCTTCACAAACGATCTCACTGTACTCAGTAGAATAAGTTGATGTGATAGGACTGGGAGGAGTGCCCAATATCAAATTTATAATAGAGGCGGACAACTCAAAATCCACCAAGTTTTAAGAATACAACAACAGTTGGGTAGGTGGGTAGGAAAAATAAAATGGAGACAGAGATCAGAAAAGAATAAAAGGATTCCTGCAATATCAATAATCCTTGAAAATAAGTTCACTAACTCTGTGAAATATTCACAACCCAGAAAAACTTTGCAAAACTTTGAAATATTTTGGCAAACTCAGAACAGCTTTTGCAGAATACTGTTAAAACAATAACCTAAGAGCAGTACAGTATATGGAGTTTCTTTAACAAGTGCAGGCTGAAAAACAGGGATAAAATTCAACAAAATATATATAAATGCAGCACAAAATTGTTAAACATCACTGAAACAGAGCAGGTGCAAAAAATATATATGTTTATCAGCTTTGTATTTCCAGATGGGTTTAGAAGCAATCCTATTAATACAGCCATAGGTGAACAGCCAGGCACAAGAAAACTCTGAATAAAAGAGAGTGTATATGTACATACTATATATATATATATATATATATATATATATATATATATATATATATATATATATATATAGGGGTCCCCTTCACATGGTCGACAGTTCATATGATCGACACTCATTTGGTCGACAGTTCATTTGGTCGACAAGAAGATTTGCCCCCTTCCCCAATATTGTGCAACCCTGGAGTTGATATATATAGTTAGGGGGGTGTGGGGGGCACAGCCCCCCACATTGGGGGGTGTGGTGGGCGAAGCCCCCCACCTAAAATGCTTGTCGATCAAATGAACTGTCGACCAAATAAACTGTCGACCATATGAACTGTCGACCATGTCAGGTAGACCCATATATATATATATATATATATATATATATATATATATATATATATATATATACACACATATATATTATATACATATATAGTATATACATGCACACACACACACACACACACACACACACACACACACACACACACACACATTAAAGTGTGCATGTTATATATATATATATATATATATATATATATATATATATACATATATATACATATATATATTGTTATATATATATATATATATATATATATATATACACACACACACACACACACACACACACACACACATAGTATATACATATGTGTATAGTATATATGCACATATTGATCTATGTGTGTGTGTGTGTGTGTGTGTGTATGTATGTATGTATATATATATATATATATATATATATATATATATATATATATATATATATATATATATATAGTATATACATACAGTATTTTCTGATGAAGTTCTTGGATAACAAGTCTGAACATAAGAGCTAATGTACTGGTTTGCTCTGTTTCCTTCGCATTTGGACAAGACATTTGGTTGTATTTGTTTGTTGTTCTTCTAGTTTGAGCAGTTTGCTTGTGCACACACACACACACACACACACACACATACATATATAGAAAGACATATATAGATATAGATAGTGTATACATAGGGTCATAGGTGTGTACTAGGCCAATGGACCTGGAGCCTTTACAAGCCTAGCCCATAGGATTACCCTGGCATCATGCCACCCAACCTTAGTTCCCAGTGCCTCTGTCGAGTAAAGCCACTGGAGTTATCCCTGGGGTGAATTTTCTATTTCCCATCCACTCATCAAGATTTATCTTGAAGAGGGCCTTTGAGGTGCTCTGCTTGATATGTATGAGAAGTCTATTGCATAGCATGGGCAGTCTCTGGGTTATGAACTTATCCCTCCAGCCTGTTCTGTTGACTGTGGTAATGAGGTTGAGGTCTCTGGAGCATGTTGTGTGGAGGGATTGGGATTTCTTTAGATGTAGTATTTCTTTTTTTTTTTCAAATGATGTAGCATTTCTAACAGAGCTGGTCAGACATGACTTTGTAAGTTAAGCAGAGATCACCTCTTAAGTAGGTGATATGAGACAGAGAATAGTTGGAGTTTTTTAGTCTGTCCATATAGGACAAATGTTTAAAGCCTAGGATCCTCTTTGTGAGGTACTTTTGCAGCTTCTCCAGTTGTTGCAGGTGTTTAGTGAGGTACATGCCAAATGGGGCATTGTACTCAATGATTGGCCTAATGAGGGAAGAGTAGAGAGAGATACAATGACCTTTTTCTTCCTGGATCCAAAACCCTTAGTAATGAGATGTGCCACATAGAAGGACTTTCTGACCACAGTGGCAGTGTGGTGGTCAAAAGAGAGGTGGTTGGGAGGGTGGCCTAATGATTAAGGTGTTTGCCTTATAAACACAAAGTGCAGGGTTTGAGTCTCACAAGGGATAATTGTCTAGGCTTAAAATGGCTCACAAGGGCAGTTAGCTTAGTACTAATCTATGAACCTATGAACCTATGGTAATTCATGGGAATTGGGTTTTTCCCAAAGGGGATGATGACACATTTTTTGGCATTGAGCTTAAGGCCATGGTTCTGACACCAGTTGGTCTCAGTGAGGCCTTTCTGTAGGATGTCAACATCACTTAGGGAGTTAATAATAGTTCCCAGCTTGCAATCATCTGCGAACTTTGTCAGCCAGAGTCCCTTCGTGTTGGCCTGAACTTCAGAGAAGTAGATACCAAACAGGAGAGGACCCAGGACCAAACCCTGTGGGACTCCACTCATGACTGGTCGGCAGTCTGACTTGGAGTCAGCTACTTTCACACTGTGGGTTCTATCATGCCGGAAGAATACATTACTTCATTTTAACAGCATGCACCCTAGATTCACATTTCCTAATATTAGGAACCAAGGATCAAAATACGCTGCCAGGTAGCGATAAAGGCTGTCCTCTAATAGTAATTCCACTATAACACCCGGAACCAGCTGAAACACTTTATTCCAAACGTACAGGATAGAACCATAGTACATGTAAAAACATCAATACCAAGAATAAAATAAAAAACAAAAGTACAATTGGATTTAGTGCGCTTTCATCTCTTAACATGAGACTTCATCAGAATCCATTAATTTTCATTTAAAAAACACTTAAATAATCTCTCTCTATCTCCTATTGGTTCAAAATTGGCACTCAAAACATGAACTCCCGTAGAAATGCTTCCAAATGATGTGTCATCATCAATAACATAGCGTGAACAATAAATACATATAAATACATTTGAATACATGTAAAAACTAATACTTATTCTTGTTTTCATAAATTCTTATTTTCATAAAATTCGGAACTGTACTTATTTCTTGAATATAATTGAGTATTAAGTATTAAATATTATCTATGAAGTAGTATATAATTTATTCACTAAATATGTCATAGTACAATCAAATATAAAATATTTAAATAGTAAAATTGATATAAATCGTGTTGATAAAATTTATATAATAAAATTTATATTAATGAAGTTTGTATTGGTAAAACTTGTATAATAAAATAAAACTTTCTAATGAGTTTATGGATTATTATTATCTATTGTTGTTACTTATTCTTCTTAGTATTTCTATTTTCTCTTTGGGTTTTGAGACAACAATTTTAAGGCTGTTTTGATGGAAATGTGATCATTCATTCCTAAATTGACACAGGAATCCAATCTAATCTGCCAAATCATCTCCCTATATTCCAGGAATGTCTCCCAGTCACCACCCATCTCACTCTCCTCTAAGACCCAGAATTTTATATTCATGTTTGCACATTTCAGGGTATGTCTGTATATAGCATTATTCACATTCTTCTTATAAATGTCTCTAATATGTTCATATATACGACTTCTGAGGTTTATCTCCGTTTTTCCAACATAATGTGCCCCACATGTCATACAAAATGCCACATATACCACCCCTTTTGTATAACAACTGGAGTATGAGTAACTGTATGAGTAACTCTTCAACTTTAAACCTATATTAGGAATGTATAGTTCCTTTTCTCCTAGTATAAATGGGCATTGAGCACATCTTCTACATTTGTGGGTCCCTACCTTGTTGCTTGCCCCTTGATTGACTTTGTTAATATTATTTTCCTTTTCCAAGATATTCTTTAGGTTCATGTTTCTCCTAAAACTGTATTTTAATTGCTGTCGAAATATATCAGTTCTAGTTGGTATCCTATTGAACATGTTCCATATTCCATTTATACTTCTTTGTATCCGTCCTAAGTCATAGTGGTAGGTTAAAACCAATCTAGGAATATCAATATCTTTACTTTCATTATCATTGTTGTTGTGGTAACAACTCACCCTATTCTCATTAATTTCTTTAATTCCTAATTCTTGCTTCAATAGGGGCTTATATTCTGTATCTCTTTTCTTTATAACTTCTTTTTTGATCTTCTCAACTATCTTCTCTGGATACCCTCTTTCTACAAACATGTTTTTGATGTTGTTAATTTCTTTGATAAAATCATTTGGGTCTGAAGTCATCCTTGACACCCTGATCATTTGACCCTTTATTATATTCTTTTTCAGGTGAGGTGGGTGGTCACTTTCATAGTGAAGGTATGAATTAGAGTAACAGTCTTTTCTATAAACATTAGATTTGTATTCCATCTTAACATAATCCTTGTTTATCCTGACGTCTAAATAATGCATCACATCTTTATTGCTATCAAAAGTAAATTTAAAAAAAGTAGTACTATTATTTAAAAACTCCATGAATTCACTAATTGTTTCATTAACACCATCCCATACAATAAAAATATCGTCCAAGAACCTGTAGTATCTTACTATGCTGTGTTGAAACCTAGAATGGAAGACATACTGTAATTCCCAGTATAGCATAATAATATTGGCATAGATGGGGATGCAAGTTGACCCCATTGCCACTCCATCCAACTGGTGATATATTTCTCCCTGAAAGTAAATGAAGTTGTATTTCAAAACCAACTCCATATGTTCCAGTACCAGTTTAAATTCATCTGCCTTCAGTATTTGGAATTCCACACGCATTTTTTCAAACCATTCTAATCCCTCTTGATGAGGAATGACAGAAAATAAATCTTTCACATCTATAGTCACAAACAAAAACACATCATTATATGGAATAGATTTGAATTTTTCCAAAAAATCCCATGAGTCAACTAAAATGTGGGGATATTTAAGATGAAAATATTTTAATTTTGTGTCTACATAAATAGCTAGGGACTGAGTCTTAGAACCCTGTGATGTCACTATTGGTCTCATAGGAGGGTTGTCAATCTGCTTGTGTATTTTCGGAATTCCAAAAATTGCGGGAATAATAGGTTTGACTACCTTTAAAAAATTGTATATCTCCACATCAATTAATCCTTGAAATAAGTTGTCCTCCAAAATAAAATCAATTTTTTGGTAAGAAATATTAAGTTCATTCCTGGATATAGTACAATATCTATTATCAGTATTTAAAATGTTTAACATTTTATTTGTGTAGTCCCAGTAATCCATCAAAAGTGCCCCTCCCCCCTTATCAGGTCTCATGACTCTAATGTTTCGATTAGTACTTAACTGGTGTAATAAACACTTCTCTTGCTTACTCAAATTGTACCTTTTCTTTTTCATATCACCATATTCTTCTCTTAGGGTGTTAATAACACATTTTTCAAAATTATATATATCCTGTTGTAAGGGGGGATTGTAAGTACTTCGTCTTTTTAGGGACTTCTCCATTGTTGTTGGGTGGTCTTGAAACATTACTGCTAAGTTTAAATTCCTAGTGAAAAGTTTTATATCCAGAACTGTCTCTCCAAATCTCAGTATTTTGGTTGGTACAAAAGTGAAACCTTTAGTAAATAGTTTGAAAAAAACATCTGTTATTTCTACCTCAGTATAATTGTAAATGTTACAATTATTTTTAGTGTGAACAATGTTATGACTGTTAACACCATGGGATTCATAGAATATTTCTTCTTCAGTGTTGTTAAACTCAATTATATCTTCATTAGGTGATACTTTTTCTTTGTCTATAAGGGTATCCTTTGTATCTTCCCTTTTCTCCTCAGTTCCATTCATCTCCCTTGAAAAACCCATGTGCAGGGTAACTACCTCATCCCTGTTCACCTCCTGTGTCTTCCTCTCCCTTCTTGTCGTCCATACTGTTGACCTGTCACCTCCGCATAAGACTGTTGTCTGTTCTGATTTCTTATCCTCTTGGACTGTATTGGTCCTGGACTGTCCCCTAAAGGGTCCCCTGTTTCTTCAAAAAATGAGTATGAGGTACAAAATGAAGGAACAGAGAGGGACTATTATGTTTTTGAAGAAGAAGAAAAAAACTATTTACTAAAGGTTTCACTTTTGTACCAACCAAAATACAGAGATTTGAAGAGACAGTTCTGGATATAAAACTTTTCACTAGGAATTTAAACTTAGCAGTAATGTTTCAAGACCACCCAACAACAATGGAGAAGTCCCTAAAAAGATGAAGTACTTACAATCAACCCTTACAACAGGATATATATAATTTTGAAAAATGTGTTATTAACACCCTAAGATAAGAATATGGTGATATGAAAAAGAAAAGGTACAATTTGAGTAAGCAAGAGAAGTGTTTATTACACCAGTTAAGTACTAATTGAAACATTAGAGTCATGAGACCTAATAAGGGGGGAGGGGTACTTTTGATGGATTACTGGGACTACACAAATAAAATGTTAAACATTTTAAATACTGATAATAGATACTGTACTATATCCAGGAATTAACTTAATATTTCTTACCAAAAAATTGATCTTATTTTGGAGGACAACTTATTACAAGGATTAATTGATGTGGAGATGTACAATTTTTTAAAGGTAGTCAAACCTATTATTCCCGCAATTTGTGGAATTCCAAAAATACACAAGCAGATTGACAACCCTCCTATGAGACCAATAGTGACATCACAGGGTTCTAAGACTCACTCCCTAGGTATTTATGTAGACACAAAATTAAAATATTTTCATCTTAAATATCCCCACATTTTAGTTGACTCATGGGATTTTTTGGAAAAATTCAAATCTATTCCATATAATGATGAGTTTTTGTTTGTGACCATAGATGTGAAAGATTTATTTTCTGTCATTCCTCATCAAGAGGGATTAGAATGGTTTGAAAAAATGCTTGTGGAATTCCAAATACTGAAGGCAGATGAATTTAAACTGATACTGGAACATATGGAGTTGGTTTTGAAATACAACTTCATTTACTTTCAGGGAGAAATATATCACCAGTTGGATGGAGTGGCAATGGGGTCAACTTGCGCCCCCATCTATGCCAATATTATTATGCTATACTGGGAATTACAGTATGTCTTCCATTCTAGGTTTCAACACAACATAGTAAGATACTACAGGTTCTTGGACGATATTTTTATTGTATGGGATGGTGTTAATGAAACAATTAGTGAATTCATGGAGTTTTTAAATAATAGTACTACTTTTTTAAAATTTACTTTTGATAGTAATAAAGATGTGATGCATTATTTAGACATCAGGATAAACAAGGATTATGTTAAGATGGAATACAAATCTAATGTTTATAGAAAAGACTGTTACTCTAATTCATACCTTCACTATGAAAGTGACCACCCACCTCACCTGAAAAAGAATATAATAAAGGGCCAAATGATCAGGGTGTCAAGGATGACTTCAGACCCAAATGATTTTATCAAAGAAATTAACAACATCAAAAACATGTTTGTAGAAAGAGGGTATCCAGAGAAGATAGTTGAGAAGATCAAAAAAGAAGTTATAAAGAAAAGAGATACAGAATATAAGCCCCTATTGAAGCAAGAATTAGGAATTAAAGAAATTAATGAGAATAGGGTGAGTTGTTACCACAACAACAATGATAATGAAAGTAAAGATATTGATATTCCTAGATTGGTTTTAACCTACCACTATGACTTAGGACGGATACAAAGAAGTATAAATGGAATATGGAACATGTTCAATAGGATACCAACCAGAACTGATATATTTCGACAGCAATTAAAATACAGTTTTAGGAGAAACATGAACCTAAAGAATATCTTGGAAAAGGAAAATAATATTAACAAAGTCAATCAAGGGGCAAGCAACAAGGTAGGGACCCACAAATGTAGAAGATGTACTCAATGCCCATTTATACTAGGAGAAAAGGAACTATACATTCCTAATATAGGTTTAAAGTTGAAGAGTTACTCATACAGTTACTCATACTCCAGTTGTTATACAAAAGGTGTGGTATATGTGGCATTTTGTATGACATGTGGGGCACATTATGTTGGAAAAACGGAGAGAAACCTGAGAAGTCGTATATACGAACATATTAGAGACATTAATAAGAAGAATGTGAATAATGCTATATACAGACATACCCTGAAATGTGCAAACATGAATATAAAATTCTGGGTCTTAGAGGTTGTCAAACAGAGTGAGAGGGGTGGTGACTGGGAGACATTCCTGGAATATAGGGAGATGATTTGGCAGATTAGATTGGATTCCTGTGTCAATTTACGAATGAATTATCACATTTCTATCAAACCAGCCTTAAAATTGCTGTCTCAAAACCCAAAGAGAAAATAGAAATACTAAGAAGAATAAGTAACAACAATAGATAATAATAATCCATAAACTCATTAGAAAGGAGTTTTATTTTACTATACAAGTTTTACCAATACAAACTTCATTAATATAAATTTTATTATATAAATTTTATCAACACGATTTATATCAATTTTACTATTTAAATATGTTATATTTGATTGTACTATGACATATTTAGTGAATAAATTATATACTACTTCATAGATAATATTTAATATTTAATGCTTAATACTCAATTATATTCAAGAAATAAGTACAGTTCTGAATTTTATGAAAATAAGAATTTATGAAAACAAGAATAAGTATTAGTTTTTACATGTATTCAAATGTATTTATATGTATTTATATGTATTTATTGTTCACGCTATGTTATTGATGATGACACAGCATTTGGAAGCATTTCTACGGGAGTTCATGTTTTGAGCGCCAATTCTGAACCAATAGGAGATAGAGAGAGATTATTTAAGTGTTTTTTTAAATGAAAATTAATGGATTCTGATGAAGTCGCATGTTAAGAGATGAAAGCGCACTAAATCCAATTGTACTTTTGTTTTTTATTTTATTCTTGGCATTGATGTTTTTACATGTACTGTGGTTCTATCCTGTACATTTGGAATAAAGTGTTTCAGCTGGTTCCGGGTGTTATAGTGGAATTACTATTAGAGGACAGCCTTTATCGCTACCTGGCAGCGTATTTTGATCCTCAGTTCCTGGTTTTATCCTTCCTTTCTGGACAGGAAATATCACATTTCCTAATATTGTCAAGAGCCAGTTTATTAGGCTCTCTAGATTATGTAAAGATCCTATGATTCTGAAGGAACAAGCTGACATCTTGGAAGATTTATTTGTGGAAAGAGGCTATAATAATAGCATGGTTAGAGAAATCAGGAATTCAATATTAAGTGAACCTTATAATGGTAGTAAACAGAGGTATATCAGTTACAAGAGAGCATATAAAGTAAACCATGACTCTAAGGAAACTTTCACTACAAGATTTACAAATGATAATAAGGAAATTACTAGAATAAAATCAAATAATTGGCATGCACTCACAGTGGATACTGATTTAATGAGGATAGTAGGCGCAAGACCTAGTTTCACCTACAGAAATAGTAAGAACTTAAAGAGGCTATTATGTGTTGAGCATAACCACTCAGAGGTCAGGCAACTCAGATGTTTTAAGGTGTTTGGTACCTTTCCGTGTGGCAAATGTAATATGTATGGAATGATTACAAAAGAACAGATTTACATACATCCTATATTGAATTATAGATTTGAACCAAGATTTTTTGCCTCTTGTGATGATACCAATGTGGTATATTTAGCTAATTGTGATCTATGTCATGCCTTCTATGTAGGCATGACAACCAGGAGACTGAAGGACAAGATATGTAACCACACATATGACACTAGGAAATCTGACCAACACAATGATCTAGCTAAGCACTCTATGCTCCACACAGGATATAGCTTTAAATTTAGAGTACTTCAAGTAGTACCTCTTAATAAGAGAGGTGGCAATAACATGAACCATTTGGAAACAGTAGAACTCCAATGGATATTCAAGCTATGAGCACACCAGGATCCAGGTCTTAATCAATTTATTACCATTAAACCCTTACTTGAAGCACGCAAGCTAAAATGAATGGCCTGTAGTTTCAGCTGATTTTGATGTTTTTAGGGCTGGTATCAGACATAATTTCCAGGTCTAGCTTAGTTTTAATTATAGATAGATATATATTTAGATGTATTTGACATTGTTATTTTATATATGTTTTTTCTCATATAATACAAAAAATTTGTATTGTCTTTTGACATAAATTAATATGATATATTAGCTAGTTACAGTATACATATTTTATGCTAGCTTGGTGATTGCAGTTCAGTTATTTATATCTCTATGTGCTGCTTGTATTGTAGTTAGATATATACATGCATTTTTCAATGTTATTACTAAATTATTGATTTATTATCAGTATTATGATTATTATTAGAATTTATAGTAGGTTTCTAGTTATATAAGCAGATGAATTCTCTTATTCAATATTTTATGACTGTTTCATGCGTCATTATGTGAAATGCGACTATGAAAGTTTTATATTTGAACCAATGCAATATAAATTTAGCTTAATTGATTAATTGCTTGTTTTGAATGTTTTCAATTAATGGTAATCTTTATAATGCTAGCATTTGCTTAGATAATCTAGATCTGATGAAGCGTACATTAGAAGTATGCAAAAGCGCTCATCTTTTTTATATCAAATAAACTCTTTTTATTTTTCGTGTTGGTCCGCTTTCATTTTTATATTCACACTGTGGGTTCTACCTGTGAGCCAGTTTGCAACCCACCTAGTGATATAGGGGTTGATGCCTAGCTTAGTGTGTTTTTCTTTGATTCCTGAGTGGGGAATGGTATGAAAGGCCTTGGCCAAATCAAGGTAGGCTGTATGAACCACCTTGCCTTCATCCACAGCTCTAGTGACTGACTCAAAGAAGTTGACCAAGTTGAGCAGTCATGAGCTACCCTTCACAAAACCAAACTGCGTGGGATCCAGAGTGTGGAGATTCCCTATACCCTTGTTTATTAGGTCCATGATGATGTGTTCCATAGCTTTGCATATCAGACTTATCAGGTTAATGGGGTGATAGTTCCCAGGGTCTGTAATCGCTCCTCCTTTGTAAACATCTTAAATTAAACTTAACAATTGCAATTTTACAATGGGGAAAATCTTTTCATGAAAAAAGTGAACTTGGGGAAAAAAGTGATTGGGTTAAAATGTGTTAGCTGTAAATAATGAAGACAACAGTGAGGCAGACATACCTCCTACCCTGCATACATTAAAATAGTTATAGCTTCTCATGAAAATTATACTTTTAATAATGAGCAGGATACACATTTTCCCACTTCAAGCAAGACTGTGAAATACTACTCAAACACGTATGTTTAAAAACTGAAGACAAAAATATTATCAAAGACACAATACAAAATCTTTAGGTGTTAGTGAATGATTACTGCAAAACCTACCTCACAAAGTCATTCATTTTTTTTCTTTCTGAAAAAGGAGATTAACAGGTGCATTCTCTTTCTTTAAATTACTGGTGCTTGGTAATGAAGACTGATTTCCTATGCAGCAAACAGCTTCAAAATTTTAGGTGAAGTAAATCAAGGGAACAAAGAACTTTTAGACTTACAAAAAAACAGACAATATAAAAATGGATGCAAAACCAAATAACAAAGTCGCACATAACGAAATTACTAAGTTAAATCAGAAATACTTAAAAGTTCTGCATCATAAGGTAGCCATAAACCTGGAAAAAATTGAAATTACAATCTTATGCTGTAAATCCCAAATATCTACATCAAATAGCGGTAAGATCCAAAAAATAAACAATCAAAATCGTATTAATGAAATTAAATATAAAAGTGACGGTTCAGTTAAGAGTACATCTAACTTAATGGACATATTAGAAGTGTTCAAAAACTACTATAAAGATATAAATAATAACACACCACTTTTGGAGACAGAGAATGTAATAAATACTTTTATTTAAGAAAATATAACTACTAAGGTGTCAATGCAACAAAATAATATATTAAATAAACAAATAACACTAACAGAAGTGAAAGAGCAAATAAAACATTTAAAAGATAATAAAGCTCCAGAACTGGATGGAATAATTCTTGAACTACATAAGATTTTTCCTGAATATATAATAAAGAAAATGATGAGTGTCTTTACTGTGATTAAGTAAAAATGTATAACACCCCCATCGTGAAATATTCAATTATCTCCCCCATTTTAAAACAAGGTAAGGGTCCCAAATCTTGTGATTTATATAGGCCAATTTCATTACTAAACACTGATTATAAAATTTTCATAACAATATTAGTTAATAGGTTAAAGAAAATATTACCTAATCTAATACATAATGATCAGACAGGGTTCATTCTTCATAAAAAAGTGCAAGATAACATTATTAAATTACTATCATTAATAGACGTAGCATACAAATGCAAAAAACAACTAACTATTAAAAGCCTGGACATAAAAAAGACTTTTGATTCTAACTGCGGTGGTAGTGCTGCAGTAGTGTTGTCACCTCACAGTAAGACGTTGTCCGGTTCGATTCTCAGCTAGAGCGTTTTCTGTTTGGAGACATGCGTGAATGGGTGGACCTTCGTTGAAGGCTGTGCATCAGGGCTGGCAACTCGGCATGTAAAAATCTACTGCCAATCATTAGCAGACTGGAGTTCCGCTGTGGCGACCCCTAACCGGGAAAAGCGGAAAGACACAACAACAACAACAGTTGGTCTTAGCTACAAAGAATTCTGATTGGTTTTGAATTCTCCTCAGACTTTGTCAACTTATTAATGAAAATTTATAGTGGGGCACAAGCTTATGTGAAAATCAGATCATGTCTATCCTCACCACTAGAAATCCTCAAGGGAACTAGACAAGGTTGTCCTTTGCCACCATTATTGTTTGCTTTTTCAATGGAACCTTTTGCTGCATATATCAGAAACAAGCAAAATATGAAAGGCTTTCAAGTTAATAAGGACTATTGTCCTAAGATACAATTATTTGCTGATGACATGTTGTTAACATTGGGTGATATTGATGGTTCTTTGCATGATGTTATAAATACCTTAAGGAAGTTTGAAATAATTTCAGGGCTTAAATTTAATAATAATAAATCCAAAGTATTACTAATTAACAAAAAGATCAACAAAAACTGAAGAGAGAATAGCCTGTTTAATTGGGAGAACAATGTATTAGAATATGTGGGTGTCAGTATAAAGAGTACATGGAAAGAGTCTGTTAAACTAAACTACAATAATTTAATAACCATCATTAGTGAACTAATCAAAAGATGGAATAAAAATGTTCTTCACAATGGAGGATAGGCTCTTTTATTAAAATGATAATTTTTCCTAAAATTTTGTTTTATATACAGTCATTGATACTACCCCCTCACAAAAACTTATTTAAAAAATTAGATTCCATGCTACTTACATTTTTATGGTTTCCCTTAAAACCTAGGATTGCATATAAATGGCACATTAGAGCTTGGAACAGTAATGGGATAACATTCCCTAGCTTACATCTTTATTCCAAATTAGTTTTAATTAATGTGATATTACATTGGATCTCAGCTACCTATATATCTGGCTGGAAAATAATACATGAGATTCATGTAAATGATGTCAGAACTATAGAAAATCAATTTAAGGAACAATACGGAATAAGGAGAGTTCATTGGCTTTTACATGAATTTTGTTTATTTAATAAGACGTTTGATCATTTTTCTTATGGCATTAATCAAATATTTAATAACTTCAAAAATATAATTGATTGTAATTACATTAAATAATTTCTTTTTCTTATATTCCCTATAGCATACTCCCTTGATTGCTTAGATTCTTTCAATATCAATGTGATACAAAAATTAAATGAAAATAACTTGATATTTTGGCATCAGTTTATTGAAAATAAGAATATTAAATCACTTCTGTGTAGTTTTGATAATAATCAAGACTGTTGGTTGTTTATACACTCATTATGGCAGTTAATAGAAAACAAAATGGGAGTATCAATCAACCTAGAGACTGAATCTATACCTAGTTTGATCCAGCTTTTTATTAGGTGTCTTAAAAAGACAGATGATCAAAAATTAAGTATCTCACCTATCTACAAGGTACTAGGAGAAGACACTCTAAAGGTTGCCTCAGATTTTTGGAATTACTATATCAAGATTAATGGAGAACAAATATCTGATGAATCCAAAAAACTGTTATTGAAATCTCATTATATTGAGATTGTATACCAAATGTATGAATAGGAGTTTCTATACTCCACATAAAATAAATCTTATACTCAAAAAGTAAAAGTAAATGTTGGAAATGTGATGAATTAATAGAGGAGTCCAACTGGATACATGTCCATTTTCAGTGGAGGGGAGAAAAGCTCCACTAACTACTACTTAACAAGTTAAAGAAAACATATACAGAATTATGCGATAAAAGGAAACATTTGCTTAAAATATCTTTCAGAATGTATATACACAAGAGTACAATATGAGAATTGAATGCAGACATGTTGTTCAATACTGAAAGACTACAGATATTTTGTAAATGTTTTCTGGTCTAATAACTGTCATATTTCTAACTCACTAATCTTATTCAATGTTCAAGTAATGTAATACCTAAATCTTAGATTCAGTTACTCTGGTGAATTCTTGCAATTGCCAAGAAAAGTTATTACTTTGAAACTGAAAAAGTAAACAAGATTTGATGTTTAAAGATTTATTAATTATATTGTAAATAGTTTTATTGTATTTGTTTTATCATTCAATTTATAATGAAAACAAATAAATAACACATTTCAGTTAAAAAATGAAATAATATTCATTAAAACTTTACAACCAATATAGGTGTAATAACATTCCATTAATACAATCCATAAATTAATGAATATTCCTACTCAAAATTAATTTAAAAAATATATAAAAAATATATATATATATGTGTGTATATACCTATACATGTTACTTAATATAAAGAACATATCCTACCCCATCAAATTTTGTTAAATCATATAAAACTTGCCCTATATTTCAACAAGGGTTTTAAAG
This sequence comes from Protopterus annectens, assembly GCF_019279795.1. Classification (NCBI taxonomy): domain Eukaryota; kingdom Metazoa; phylum Chordata; order Ceratodontiformes; family Protopteridae; genus Protopterus; species Protopterus annectens. Next base: position 1,209,697,732 of record NC_056735.1, read on the forward strand.
AAATGTTCTCATTAATCCCAGGTATTCTAGTGGCATTTAATCTGATTTGCCACTCCATCTCACGGAGTGCCACATAGTTACTTGTGTCACCTTGATAATCAGAAAAAACCTTGTCCACTATGAAGAATAGAAACTTCTTAAACCCTTGGCATCCTCTAGAATGTAAAAAAAGTGCATTGTGTTCATCCCCTCTTTTAATTGAACCACAATGCTCCCGTATTCTTTCTTTCAAGCTTCTTGTTGTCATGCCGACGTAAAATGCGTCGCATGACATACAGGTAGCCACATAAATACAGTTTTTAGTTAAACAATTGCACATGCCAGGGCATGCAATGGTTCGTTCAAAACCAGCAATGGTAAGGTAAGATCCTACAGCTATATACCTACACCATTTGCAACATCCACATTTGTTCATAAAGGACCGCCTGTTATCCCTCAATTTCTTCTCTAAAATGTCCTTTAAATTGGAGCCCCTACTATAAACAATGATAGGTGAATCACCCAACTGTTTAGGCAACAAACTGGGGTAGCAATGGGGGCACGATGTGCCCCAGTGTTTGCAAATTTAGTGCTATTAGCATGGGAGAAAGAGAATATATTCAAATCTGGTTATATAGAAAACATCCTCCTATACAACAGGTTTTTGGATGATTTACTCATCCTTTGGCGGGGGGATGAAGCCAGTGCCAAGGAGTTCATGGCTTATTTGAACACAACCTCGGAATTTTTGAAGTTTACATATAGTTGGAGTTATGAATATACAAACTTTTTGGACATCAGGATTTCTAAAAAAGGTTTGGGATTTGACAGTAACATCTTTAGGAAACCCAGCTATGCAAACTCCTTGTTACATTTCAGAAGTTGCCATCCCCTGCACCAGAGGAGGGGACTTGTGAAGGGTCAAATGGTCCGTTTGTCAAGAATAATTAGTGATGACAACGAGTTTAAACAAGAAATTTATATTCTTATTGGTTTATTTTTGGAAAGGGGCTATCCTCTAGACTTGTTGACTAAAGTCAAGCGTGAGGTATACAAGAAAAGGAGGAGTAGGTATGCCCCGATTCTGACAGGAAAGGGGGTCGGGGCTGGTGATATGAACAACAAAAACAAGACCTTGACAGAAGGGAACAACATTGGATGTAACCCCAAATTCATTTTGAAATATAATGACATTTCTTTGGACATTTGCTCAAGTTTGAGGAGTATATGGGAACATTTTTTGAGTAAGGAGACAAGGGACACATTGGGTGATTCACCTATCATTGTTTATAGTAGGGGCTCCAATTTAAAGGACATTTTAGAGAAGAAATTGAGGGATAACAGGCGGTCCTTTATGAACAAATGTGGATGTTGCAAATGGTGTAGGTATATAGCTGTAGGATCTTACCTTACCATTGCTGGTTTTGAACGAACCATTGCATGCCCTGGCATGTGCAATTGTTTAACTAAAAACTGTATTTATGTGGCTACCTGTATGTCATGCGACGCATTTTACGTCGGCATGACAACAAGAAGCTTGAAAGAAAGAATACGGGAACATTGTGGTTCAATTAAAAGAGGGGATGAACACAATGCACTTTTTTTACATTCTAGAGGATGCCAAGGGTTTAAGAAGTTTCTATTCTTCATAGTGGACAAGGTTTTTTCTGATTATCAAGGTGACACAAGTAACTATGTGGCACTCCGTGAGATGGAGTGGCAAATCAGATTAAATGCCACTAGAATACCTGGGATTAACGAGAACATTTCTTTAAAACCCTTGTTGAAATATAGGGCAAGTTTTATATGATTTAACAAAATTTGATGGGGTAGGATATGTTCTTTATATTAAGTAACATGTATAGGTATACACACATATATATATACATTTTTTATATTTTTTAAATTAATTTTGAGTAGGAATATTCATTAATTTATGGATTGTATTAATGGAATGTTATTACATCTATATTGGTTGTATAGTTTTAATGAATATTATTTCATTTTTTAACTGAAATGTTTTATTTATTTGTTATTGTTGATTGAATGATCAAATACCCGGAACACAAGGCTTTAGTATTGTAGGAAATATGATTTACAATATAGGATGTGTGGTTAATTGAATTATTGATTAATTAACATTGCTCTGATGGGTAGTATTTATTAGCACCAAGTTGTTTGTGTTATTGTGACTCTGATGAAGCCAGTATACCTGGTGAAAGCGCTTAGTCCTTTTGTGCTTTCTGCTGTTCGAATTGTGGCATTAAAACTGATTTTATTTTAATTTTCTTGCAACGTGCCGTTTATTTGTGCTGAATAGTACCATCTACGGGTCTGGTGTCTCCTTGCTGGTTGCCCTTACATTGTGGTCGACACACTTTAATCATAAGTATCTCACCTATCTACAAGGTACTAGGAGAAGACACTCTAAAGGTTGCCTCAGATTTTTGGAATTACTATATCAAGATTAATGGAGAACAAATATCTGATGAATCCAAAAAACTGTTATTGAAATCTACGTATTGTACCTCTTCTTCATTATATTGGAGATTGTATACGTGGAAATGTATGAATAGGAGTTTCTATACTCCACATAAAATAAATCTTATACTCAAAAAAGTAAAAGTAAATGTTGGAAATGTGATGAATTAATAGAGGCCAACTGGGTTCACATGTTTATTTTATTTATTTATTTTACATTTGTTAACCGGGCTAGTCCAACTGGATACATGTCCATTTTCAGTGGAGGCCCGAGGAGAAAAGCTCCACTAACTACTACTTAACAAGTTAAAGAAAACATATACAGAATTATGCGATAAAAGGAAACATTTGCTTAAAATATCTTTCAGAATGTATATACACAAGAGTACAATATGAGAATTGAATGCAGACATGTTGTTCAATACTGGAAAGACTACAGATATTTTGTAAATGTTTTCTGGTCTAATAACTGTCATATTTCTAACTCACTAATCTTATTCAATGTTCAAGTAATGTAATACCTAAATCTTAGATTCAGTTACTCTGGTCAATTCTTGCAATTGCCAGAAAAGTTATTACTTTGAACTGGAAAAGTAAACAAGATTTGATGTTTAAAGAATTTATTAATTTAGCAAAGGTTGTTTGCAAAAAAGAACTGCAAACCATTTGTTATAGAACTCATAACATTACAAATAAAAAATAGCATGTCAAAAACTGGAAAACCTTTTGAACAAATACTGATAACTTCTCATGGATAAAATGATTGTTTATCATGGATGAATGTAAATATTGTAAATAGTTTTGTGATTGTTTTATTGTATTTGTTTTATGTACATTTGCATATATTTATAATGAAAACAAAATAAAAATGTTTTGAAAAACAAAAGAAGTAAATCAAGCCTGAATATAGGAAATATGCTTCCAATAACAGGTGCATCATGCGCAGGTGTAAATCTAGCTTGAAAAGGGTATAAACCTCATTTTTAGTCTGAGAAAGGCCATTTTGTGTTGGAATAAGGACGTGTTAAAACATTTCATTAAGATTGTTAATGAACATCTATTTAAAATGTTAATTCAACAAAAGATACTTTCATAACTTAGCACACTTCAACCATGCCATGCGCTTCCTATTTAAAGTTGTTAATGTTCACATTTTCTCATTTGTGCACATAACAAAAGGTAGTGCTCCTTTTTTTCTATCTAGAAAGGTAAGAGCTTCTACAGCCAGCATACCTACAGCTGTGAGGTCTGGAGACAGACCAAATAGCTAAAATTATTTTATGGACCCTAACATTGATTAGAATATGTTACAGTTACTATAACTACAGCTACACATTATACCACTGTCACATAGCTCTCAACTTTCCATCTCCAAAATGAGGAACACTAGTTCTCATAATGTGGAACAAATGGACAAAATGTGGAACACATTCTAATGGCTTACGAACAACTTCAACTAGGAAGGTCATAGGGTGATTAAAATATGGTGGTTTTACTTATAAAGAAGACCTTTTAATTAATTAATACAATTCATTTCTATTTCAGATTTCACTTAACAAATTCCTAACACTGAATGTGTGACAGACCCTTTCAATGTGGAACTGTGAGGAACATGAACCTTTTGGCGAAATTGAAGTGTATTAACCCACCAGATGCGCAGTAGTAAGCCCCTCCCAAACCCCACCTGCGAGCATGTTGACTACTACGCCCACCGTGCAGAGCATGTTGACTACTACACCCACCGCTTGATACAGAAAACATAAACAAATAACAGCTAATTGCACAAAAAATATTACATTGTACATTATAATATAAAAACGCAGATGCGATTGCTGTCAAATCAAAGCACTTTTTATTTCGCGAATCAGGGCAAAAGTACAAAGACAAGTACTGCTCAAGCAGTGGATACTGTACACTTAATAATGTGGGTGTCTGTTTTTAGCCTAAGTTCACATGCACATGTAACTATACAAACAGTACTTGTCTTTGTACTTTTGCCCCGATTTGCAAAGTGTCAAAGTCATGTCCGTACTTTGATCTCCACATATACTCGTCTAGATAACTAGGCACCATAATGAGTGTGCCTGTTAAACATTATAGTATTTGATTATTAAGTATTAGTATTAAATGGTAAACAGGTCAAATAAGCACAAGTAATATAGGACGCTCACTATTCCTAGCAGATGAGTAGAGAACACTAGTTATCATCTTAAGCCAAGAAAATGAACAATTCAGAAAAAAGATCTTTCTTCTAGTTTCTGAGAAAAACAGTTGTATGACTAAACAACTGGCCCTGTTCCCACACACAACCGCAGTCTTATCACCCTGTAGACTGCCGTACTGATATCTATCTGTCTACCATCATCTGCCTGCATTTGTTCCAGTTTAAACTAAATTAATAAAAACAAGTAAATAAATTAATAGACAACTGTGAGATGTTCAGCCAGTTCAGTATGGCGTTTCTGACCAAAAGGAATGAAAAATTTTTAAGAAAAGCGTCCTATATTACTTGTGCTTATTGGACCTGTTTACCATTTACATATTTACTATTTGCACTTATTTGACCATTACATTTCCAATGAGTGTCAATCACGGTACATTGCTGTTGTTAATATATGCCAATCACGGGGGCACGCCCATTCCTGTGCGAACTAGGAGGTGGGTTAATACACTTCAATTTCGCCAATTTTTTAAGATCCCAAATGAGGTACGTTCCTTGTAATGAGGTACACTTGAAAGGTGTGCACTGTCAATCAACCTTCCATGTCCAAAATGAGGAGCACTAGCCCTCATAATGTGGAACAAACAGGCAAAATGTGGAACACATACTAATGGCTTACTAACAACTTTGGTAATCTCCAAGTGTAGTACCTCGCAGGATGCGCAGTAGCAAATCCCGCCCCGAACACGCCTCCAGCCCAAGCCCGCATGAATATTTATTACAGATTTACTACAGATATTGGTTAAAAACCATTAACACTGTAAGACAAACCCTTTGGTGTGGAACTGCGAGAAACATTTGACTTTTTTTAACACTCAACACGAGAAACGTTCCTCATACAGATGTGTGCTCCGATTAAGTAATAGACAAAATCAGACAGCTCCTATTTAATATACAGCCTTATCCTAAGAAACCCACCCAACAAAAGTGTGAGCATCACACCACCAGCAACTCAATATAATGATTAACAGCCAAAGCTGTGAATGAAAATATCCCCTAGATCATCTCTTTATGTGTTTTTTAGTAAACGCATACCACTATGGACTGTTCTCAAGTCAGTCAAACACTACCACGGCATAGTAAATGTAGCAGCATTTAACCACCTCTCCAAACCCCAATACAATGACACCAACCAGCAAGTCAGTAAATAAATCTCACCTAACAAAACAACACGAACGAAGCCAAGAAAATTGACTATCCTGTGCCTAAAGTATTATGTTAAACAGTCAAACTACCAGTACATTCATTTTACATGTCTGAGAACTAGCTAGCATACTTCTCTGGAGAATACATGATGTTAATAGGGCAGGGATCGGGACATAAACTGATGCCTACAACTACCCTAGCTGCACTTTTTAATGCTTTTATGTCTCGTTCGTGTTGACATGTTTACTTGGGTAATCTCCAAGTGTAGTACTGTCACTCATACTATTTTCCCTGCCAATCATGTACATTATGCCCACTCTATGCCCAAAGCTGCACAGAACTGAGTGTGAGGTACTACACTTGGAGATTACCACAACTTCAACTATGAAGGACATAGGATGGTTAAAATATGCTGGTTTTACTTATAAAGAAGATCTTTTAATTAATTTATATGATTCATTTCTATTTACAATGGATTTACTTAAAAAAATTCCTAACACTGAATGTGTGACAAAGACTTTCAATGTGGAACTTCGAGGAACATGAACTTTTTAACACCCCAAATGAAGTACGTTCCTCGTAATGAGGTGCACTTGTGAGGTATACAATCAAGTCTTCTTCTTTTTCTTTAGGCTGCTCCCGTTAGCGGTCGCCTCAGCACATCAACTGTTTCCATTTCCTCCTGTCCTCAATCAAGTATACAACTGAAATCAATTTTTCAGTCAGCTTCCACACTCCATCTTCTGACAGAGACGCTCAGATTAGTTTATAGCTTTTAAAGACGGTATGCGGAAGTGACGCAGCGCGAAAGAAGGAAGTCTTATGTACGTGAGGGGAAAAGGGTTAATAAAGGAAAATCCAAACTATTTATATGTTAAGCAATTATCAGGTAACGTTCAAAGCTTTTTATTTATGACATGGTAATGAGTTGTTGGTTAAAAAAAAAAAAAAGTGTAAATTCTGTAACAGCTCCCCGAATGAATTGTAAGTATACCGCTATCGTTAGGGGCAAGTTTGGCTGAGATTTGATTACTGTTCTTTCTTACAGTACCGCTTAATCGTTCAGATGTTTTACCTCATATTGTTGGTATGTTTTTCAATACAATTTGTAGTTTTGATGTAAGTCTTAGAGGACGGACGTCACTAAAAAATGACAGACAGTTGAGATTCAGATTACGCACCTTTTAAAACACATTCCACAGCGAAACGTACTATTCTGTCAACTTTACAAGTTTATAAGGACAAAATTTAACATTTTTGGTTCTTTGGATCCTTATTATTTTGGGGTTTCTCCAGATTTCTGGTGTTTAGAGGGGGCGAAGTTTATAAGGTGCCATTCTCTAGTCTGTAGCATACGTTGAAATTGTTTTACAGGTCTGTGAACAAAGAAATAGAGCAGATGAAAGCAATGAAATGCTAATGCTTCAATAATATCTTGTATGAAAAAAATGAGTGAGAGACATTGTTCCGAAATGAATGTTGTGTCTCAGCCTTATAAAGGTGCGCTTGTGATAACGGGTAGTATTTAGTGTATGTTTTTAAAGGTGCTCACTTCTTAGTTCTGCATTATATCAGTAAGTTAATTATGAAAAAAAAATAAAATAATTTGTAGCTCTTTTGTAGTTCCCTGTGTAAAATCCGCGTTTGCACGACTTTGCACAGTTGTGCAGCGCCGGGTAAACAAGGTTAAACTTCTTCTGGCTCCCCCAAGTCTGCTCTTCAAATTTTCCCTTAAGGAAGCTCTACTCTTAGTATAATCAGACTACTCACTATATTATGAGCCTAGCACTTGTTCTCAATACTTCTCTACTAAGTAAGCACTCTTGTACTGGTCAGTCTGGGTATCTTGAGACAATGCTACAATTGTCTCATGTACACAGACAACCCTCTCCTCCTCCCAACAAACACACATACATGTGAGAAAAGCAACTATATAGCCAAATTGGAGGCTGAACTCTCTCAACTCAGGGCTGGCATGACCAGACAGGAGGAGATGGTAACCACACACACAACAATCCCAGTCCCACATAGACCTACCACAACTGCAAACCAAACACATAAAAACACAAAGACATACTCGGAGGCTCTAATAAAAAACTTACCAGAACAACAGAGGCTCCCAAAGCAGACATCCAAAAATCCACCACCTCAAAACAAAACACATGCAACACATACTTCAATAAATCAGTGTGTCAACCAATCACAGCCCTTAAGGCCAAACACCATGCCTGATACACTAGTAATAGGTGACTCTATAGTCAGACACACTGATGTCCCGCTGACAAGGCTGAACAAGGAGAGGGTGACTGTGAGCTGTCTGTCGGGAGCTAGGATCCACCACATAACACACGCACTCAAGTCACTCCAAAGCAAGTACAAATATGACTCAGTCATTGTCCATGCTGGCGTGAATGACCTGAGACGTACCTCCCTGGACTACATGAAAAGAGACATAGAGGAGCTCTCCGATTATGTAGCCCAGGCTTGTATGACCCTGACCCTGAGCAGCATCTTGCCCTCACCAAGAATGATACCACAATACAAAGACAAGATGATCAGCTTTAATAATTGGCTCAAGTACTGGTGTCATTCTAAGGGGATCCAATGTCTGTCTGCCTGGGATGACATGTTGGACAAGCCACGCTGCTTCGCAAGGGATGGCTTACATCTGTCGCCACTGGGCTTCCGGATATTGGCTAAGGCTCTTGCCACCCCCATAGTGCCTTTTTTAGGCAAAGCTCAAAAGACAAACCCACCTCCTTAGAAAACAAAAAATGGAAAAAAACTAAGGGTAATGCTGCTCAACGCCAGAAGTCTAAATCTCAAGATGCAGGCACTCGATGCACTCCTCAACATGGAGAACATCGATGTCTGTGCAGTAACTGAAACCTGGCTCAAGGCTCCTGAGAGCACCCCAGCGCTACCAGGCTATACCTCGTATCATGCTTTTCGGCCCCAAAACCCGGGCCGAACCACAAAGGGAGGGGGAGTGTCCATATTCATCAAGGACACCCACACCTCCAGGTTAGTAGCAACACATGAAGCATCAGAGACCATACAGGTGCAACTAACCATAGGCAAAACTGCTATACAACTGGTAGCATGTTACAGACTGCCCTCCCAATCTCAAGAACCCCACTCAGCCTTCCTGAAGACATTGGAAGATATGAATGTATCACAAAATACCATCATACTGGGAGACTTCAACTACCCAAACATAGATTGGGTACATTATTCTAGCCCTAATACCCTAGCCCAAAGGTTCCTGGAATTTATAAATTCAAATGTACTGGAACAACTAGTCACCTCTCCCACTAGAGGAGATAATATACTAGCCCTGATAATCACAAACATGGGGACAAAATGCTCCACACCGGAAGTATATCCCTCACTAGTGAGATCTGACCACAAACTAATCACCCTGGATATACATATCCCACCTCCACCCCCAGCACAAAAGACCACAGTGAAAAACTTCTCAAAAGCAGACTTCACTCTTCTTAAGACTGAGATGGTATCCTTTAAGCCCACTGTGCCAGTGGATACCACATCCCACAATGCCAAATCCTTCACAAATGCTTTCTGTGGACATCTCCAAGAATGCATGGATCATGCAATCCCAAATAAATCCAAGTCCCTCTCCACCAAAGGCAAGCGTCCTGTCTGGTGGACCTCAGCCATTAACAAATTGTATAACAAAAGAAGGAAGCTACTGCACGTCAGAGCAAAATCCCATGAAGGGAAGACATCTCTGATCAACATTAGCAGAAAACTACGTTCTCTCATAAATACATCCAAGGCCAACTTAGAGAGAAAAATCGCTAAGGACACTAAAGATAACCACAAAGCCTTCTTCAGCTATGTTAGAAACCTGGGCGGAAACCCTCAGATATGCTCAGAGTTAGTTCACAACAACAAAAAATACACTGAACCCACAGATATTGCCAACATTCTGGCTGACAGGTTCAGTGCAAATTTCTCCCCTCCCTCACCCCCAAAAGAAGAAATACTTATCCCAGCTGAATGTAATGTCCCTGTCATCTCAGATGTCCAAGTGAGAACCACTCTAAACAAAGCTAAAAACACAGCATCAATGGGACCTGACGGTATCCCGGGTTGCGTGTTACGTGAACTCCAAGAGGAGCTAAACCCACACATAAAAATGCTATTTAACCTTAGCCTTACTTCAGGATATGTACCTGAACAGTGGCGTACAGCAACAGTGGTCCCACTCCACAAAGGGGGTACCTCTACAGACCCTGGAAACTACCGCCCCATAAGCTTAACCAGCCTGGTCTTCAAAGCTATGGAAAGAATCATTATGGAACTCATAAACAGAGACATAGGGGACCTGCAGACACTTGACCCCACCCAGTTTGGCTTTGTAAAGGGCAGATCCTGCCTTTTGAACCTGGTTGACCTTTTCGAAACAGTCACTAGAGCCATTGATGAGGGCAAAGCAGTCCATACAGCCTACCTGGACTTGGCTAAGGCCTTTGACACAATACCCCACTCAGGCATCATAGATAAGCTCAACAGCTTAAAACGTAAACCCTTATGTCACTAGATGGGTTGCAAACTGGCTAAAGGACAGAACCCATAAAGTTAAAATAGCTGGAGCAATGTCAGACTCAAAGCCAGTCACAAGTGGTGTCCCACAGGGATCTGTCCTGGGACCCCTCTTGTTCGGCATTTATTTCTCAGATGTTAAAGCAAACATGGGAGGGTTGTGGCTGACAAAGTTCTCAGATGACTGCAAACTAGGTGCCATAGTCGAGGCCTCACAGAAATGGACAACTGGTGCCGGAGTCATGGCCTTAAACTAAATGCAAAAAAATGTATAGTCATCCCCTTTGGGAAAAACAAAGTACCCACAAATTATCACATAGACAGCAACCCACTGAGTACGGAAAAAATAATCAGAGACCTAGGGACCCAAGTCGACAGCAACCTCTCATTTGACACCCACGTTGCCAAAGTGGTTAGAAAAACATTCTACCTTGCACACCTCATCATGAAGGGATTCACATCCAGATCCAGGGATGTCATTGTACCCCTATATTCCTCCCTCATCAGACCCATGATTGAGTACAATGCCCCATTTGGTATGTACCTCACCTGGCATTTGCAACAGCTGGAGAGACCACAAAAGTACCTCACCAAGAGGATCAAGGTCTCCAACATATGTCTTATTCTGCCAGACTAAAGAAACTTTAGCTCTATTCAGTAGCATACCGCCTGCTCAGAGGTGATCTCTGCCTGACGTACAAGGCCATGTCCAATCAGGATCTGATGGACATGCTCCACCTCAAAAAATCCAAATCCATCAGGACCACGAGAGCTAAAGACTTAAACCTCGGCACAAGTATGAATAGGACATGCTGGAGGGATAGATTCATAACCCAGAGGCTTCCCATGCTTTGGAACAAGATCCCAGTTCGTATTAGGCAGAGCTCCTCACTGACTCTCTTCAAGAGAAATCTTGATGAGTGGATGGGAGATTGTAAGTTTACACCAGGGGTCACATCTGTGTCACTGCTAGACAGGGGCACAGTAAACTAATTCTATTATACAAGGGGACCTTCATTGTGTCACTACTAGACAGAGGCACAGTATTCTAATTTTATTCTGTACATTTTTGTACCATTTCATGGGGTGGCAAAAGCCACATCACTATGGCTAGGCTTACAAATGCCCCAGGGCATATAGCCTAGTACTATACTATGAAACTATTAGTTTGGCATTTTAATCAGCAGTCACAAGGTACAGTATAATTAATACAAATAGTTCCCCCCACAGCATGCGTGGTATATGTATGCAAGAGGTTCTCTGGTTCGATTCTCGGCTGGGGTGCCTTCTGTCCAGAGTCTGCATGCCCCCCCTGCGTTCGTGTGGGTTTCCTCCCACGTTAGGAGGACACGCATCTGGAGTGTTTCTCCCCAGGCCTCCACTGGAAATTGGCTTAGTTCCAAGTCGGACTTTCCCGGTTAAATGTTAAATTAGAATAAATGTGCAATATAACTGCACAGTTTAGTTTATTCAAGGGTACCCAATGCACATTTTCTTAAGGTTAATGGGTACTTGCGTATTATCGCAACCAGATTTCAGAACTGGCATACTTCATTATGTTTCTCAGAAAACAGGTTTGTTAAGCTTTAAAGGGTATGCAAGTAAGTAGTTATGTGTCCCTGACAGTTTGAGGCAGGGAGAGGAAAAACCTTCACATTTTGTACTCGTGGGAGGCATGTCGTTATTTCAGTGACCTCCACCATGGCACGCTGCATCGCAAATCCTGCTTTGTTGATTACAACCTCAGCATAGGGAGGTTGCTCACCAGTATTCTGTCTGACTTCTTGGGGTCAGTAACCATCCAAAACAAAGGTGCCTGCAAGAAATACTGACTAAGGGGACATTGATTCCTCATGGACTGATGCCTTTCTCCCCAGCAGGATTCCTCGCCGGAGGTATTAAACGGTTATCCCGCTTCAGACGGACACTCCTGTTCATGTGAAGTTGTGTTGTAGCAGCCACTTACAGTACTACAACAGGTGCTGCACATGCTGAATGATTCTCACACACACACGTCCCAAACATGGCAATCAACCCTTACAGTGTGTACACCGAAACAGATTTGAAATGGGCCGGTTGCCTTTTGGTGAAGGTGCTGAGTCGCATGAGTTCGATGAGGAATGCCGACTGAGAAGCAGGAGTCCTCCTTATAATCCTGAAAAGGCTATTACCAGGGAAGAAGATTTCTCACCTTATTCCTCTTCCTACACATCTAACGCAATAGTTGCTTTGTACATCCCTTCTTACCTTAGCAGACCTCGTTTCACAGAAATAGCAATTTCTGCGAGTACTAAAATCTGGTTGCGATGATACGTAACTGGAAGGGCAATAGAGAGAAAAGAAGTGCAGATAGCAACATACATTAGTGGGAACACGGGCTTTAAAATGCATTTTTTTGTGTTTGAACAATTGGATTGTTCTGCCAGATGGCTGCAGTGTCTTTACATTTTTATTTTATTTATTTATTTAACACTTGTGTAGCGGGAAAGTCTGACTGGACACAGGTCCTATTTCAGCAGAGGCCCTTGGTATAAAGCTCCATGAGTAACAGTACATTTTAATGCAAAAACTACAATTATCAAAGTATAAAGTAAACAAAATATAGTATACATAAGAAAATACAAATTTGTTACATCATGATAACAAATCCTAGGCTTTGAACTTGGCTAGTACTATTTATAAAGTATGACTTATGTCAAGCTATAAGGTTAAGACAGGCCAGTAGGAATAAAAGATTAAACACAGGGGAAGAAGTCGGATATGGTTTGGGTATACTGTGATGTATAACATCATTCACGAGGGGTTAGTACAGGAACATAGCCACTTACTTTTTAGATAAGCTTTAAGTGATGGCTTAAAGTGGTTAGTGGATGAGATTGAGAGAATGGAGTTAGTGAGTTCCATATACAAAATATATAGCTGGAAAATAAAGTTTCTCCTGCAGTGTTGTTGGCCTTTGAGATGGTAAATTCTTATTGTTAGAGCGAAGTGGTCTGCTGGAGCTGTAAGGAAGGATGAGATTTTGTAGAGCAGGGATTCTGGTTGGTTGTGTTACAGTTTTGTGAGTTAGAGAGAGTTGGCTGTAAAGACTAATGTTGGGAAGTTCAAGCCAGTCTAGTATTCTTAAAGCTGTACAGTGATGTCTTCTGTATGGACAGTTAGATGCAAACTTAGCAATTTTATTATAATGTGTTTCTAGCTTAGCTAGGTCAGTTTTACTAAGATTAGTTAAAGTTGGAGAGGCATATAGTAGAGTGGAGAACAGATGGGTTTGTGCTAATGTAATTTTGGCCATTTTGGTCAGGAACCTTTTGTGCCTATATAGACTTCCAAGTTTCCTATGGACTTATTTTATTGTTTGAGAGACATGCAAGTCAAATTTAGGCTGTCTATTTCCACTCCAAGAAGCTTTGTATTTGTTGTTCGGGAGATAGCCATTATGTTAAATGGTGGGCGTGAGATAGATGTCTTGTTAGACTGGAAGAGTAATAATTTAGTTTTGTTTGGGTTCAGGATTAGATGGGCATTTGTTAACCATGTTTCAACAGAAGTGAAAGATTCCTGTGTTTGAGAATGATAGAGAAGTGGCAGCACAGATAAGTGTTGAATTGTCTGCATACTGTGTTGTAGAACCATGTGGAGTGGCTGTGTGTAGATTATTAGTAAAGAGGGAGAAAAGGTGAGGGCCTAAGATAGATCCTTGCAGGACACCAATGGATAAAGGAAGGCTTGGCGATAGGTGACCTTCCCATAGAACAGATCGTTGATGGCCAGATAAATGGTTATTAAACCAAGCTGTGGCAGATGGTGAAAAGGATAATTTTAGTATATTTATTAGTTTGAAATGTGGGACCATATCAGAAGCATTTGATAGGTCTAGAAAGATGGCAGATACAAAGTTGTTATTCATGTGATGGTTTACAGTATTAGTGAAGGATAAGAGAGCAGTAGTGGTACTATGTTATGGGTGAAACCCATGCTCAGTGTTTGAGTATTAGTTATTAAGAATTTCGTGACCTGGAGATGAATACACCTTTCAAGTAGCTTAGAAAGACGTGAAAGAATAGCAGTTGGATGATAGAGTCAGTTCTGTGGAAGTTCCCCCCTTTATGAAGTGGGATTACATGGGAGATTTTCCACAATTGAGGAACCTTATTTTTGAGAATGGATCTGTTTATAAGGATTGATACTGGGAAGGCTATAGATTCATCTGCAATTTTGAGGTATTCTCTGGGTAAGTTATCTATGGCAGGTGTAGTAGGTTTATTTTCTGGAGTATTTTATTTTTATAGTGGCTGTAGGAATTGGGAAGAAAGACAATGAGGCATTGCTAGTTGTAGACTTGGCTGGTTTGGTGTCAGGAGTAGAGGTTTGCTGCTTGGGTAGGGCAATTTATACATTCAGTAAACTGTTTGTTAAAAATGGTAGCTATGCTATCAGAATTGTTGTGGGTGTTTGGGGTTGGTGTAGTAGATTTTCTTGGGTGAAGGATTGAGTTATAGCAGGCCAGAATTTTTGAGTGTTTTTTTGGTATGTGTTTTGAATGTTATGGTAGAAATTTATTTTATCCAGTTTTATTTTTATTTATTTATTTTTTTGCTTTATTTCTAAGCAGCCAATACTGTTTAGAAACTACTGTGTTAGTCTTACACCATAGTTCCCAGGCTTTATCTAACAGAGGCATGTGCATTTAATATATCTAAAAAAGGATTTATTAAAGTGGTTCACTGCGTCCTCTAGGTCAAGGTATTTGAGTGGAGTCCAGTTGTACCTTTGTAGGTCAGCTAGCAAGTTGTCGAGATTAAAGTTATGTTTTTTTCTAAGTTGTTTCAACCTGGTAGGCTTTGGTGGGAATATGTGTTATTGTTTAAGAAATGTGGGTAAGTAGTCACTCAGACCATCTTCAGGAAGTCAGCCTGAATGAGTGAGAGGAGTTATGTAGAAATATCCATTCTAAGGTTGATTGTTTGGTACTTTTCCGTTATCGGGGCAACACTTTCAATGTGATCGTTCAGCTGTAATCCAGTTCCTTAAAACATCTGTTAACCAGATTTTTGTGTGAAAAAATTATTTTTTTACATGTATTTTTAAAAGAACTATCTTTATACACATCTGGTTAACAGATATGTTAAGGAACTAATTACAACTGATCGATCATGTTGAAACTGTTGACCTGATAAATTACACAGGCGAAAATGAAAAAAATAAGTTAGAAAACAGCTTCTACAGAAATCTCTCTCCAAACCTCCAGTTTTTATGATAATCAGTCAGTGAACAGTTTGAACAGACAGGCCAGTAATCCATATCAACACCTGGTATACCCATTACCTTAATGAGTCTAAGGGGCTGTGAAATGCTGTTCATATAACCTGAAAATTGCTTTCTATATGTGTTTTTTTTTTTTTTTTTTCCCATGAAGTGCTTAGAAAACACAACATTTGGGATTGGGTTTAGGCTTTTAATAAAAATGCAATACAATATACATGGATTTATATGCAACGGTTGTCTCCGTTGTCAAGGAATCCTTCGTAAAGTAGTAGATGACGCTTAAAAAAAAAAAAAAAAAAAAAAAAAAAAAACATGTACTACTGAGCAGCTGTTTCCAGGATGACTATTTATGTACATTTGTATTGTGTGTGTACGGAGAACAGGCTTCACATTCTCAAGAATTTCTTTTTTAACTAGTGCTTTAATGGTCAAACAGTGTAAATGTGATTGATGAGCTCTGAATACAGTGTCTACATTCGGAGCTGTCTAACCGCATTTAAACTGTTGCCCCGATAACGGAAAAGTACCAATTTGTTTTTTTTTACTAGCTTTATCTGTTAGGGTAGGTTCTTGAATAGTTTGTATAAAACCATGCAAGTTTATGTGATGGATGGGGTGATCTGTATCACATGCAAGCCAGTCTAAATTAAAATCACCCAATATGAATGTCTCATGGCTGTGAGTACTACTTGCTCAGTGCAATAAATGTTCTATAGTTGGGGCATTATTTCCAGGTGGGATATAGCAGCCAATTATATTAACAGTTTTTCTTGAATGTATAGTTAGTGTGGTATAGATGATTTCTGCACTGTTGAGTTGTGGGGTTTTGCAGTCAAGGAAAGTTAAAGTGAGGTGGTCTTTAAAGAAGATAGCAACTCCACCTCCTCTTGTTGAGTCTATCTACCTGTAGTATGGAGTAACCTGGGGGTAGTATTTCATCATCTTTTGTACCTGGTTTTAGCCATGTTTCAGTGATTTGTTACTGTGTCTGGGGAGTATGTGGCTAGAGTGGCATGTAGGATGTCTAATTTATTGACTATACTTGGTGACATATTTCTGTCTGTATCCCAGAACCCTCCCTATGGAAGTTTAACTATATTCCTTTCTGAGGGTCCACAATAGTATAACTGCTGTAATTACTACTATGCTACAACATTCTGTGTATTTGCTTTGGTTCCAAATAACAAGTCAAAATGTGAGCACACCAGCTAAGCTGATTAGAGACAAATGAAGTGGTATCTTCCAAAACTTGATTTTTAATGGCTTTATTGTAGAAGGATGAGTGCTTTCACTTCTTCAGATCCAAATAAAACTAACTTAAAAAGAACTCCTCTGTACCCCAACTACTCTCAGTCTGTTTCATGAATACGAAATTCTGCCTCTTTTTAGGTCTTTTGAGTAGATGTCTTTTGATACTCTGTACCTCAATGTTTGACTTTTGTATGAACTGTTAATTTAATGTATTCCATACTGTATGTATCATCTCCTTGTTTGTATGCAGTAAAAGCTCTCATAACATGAAACAAAAGTTCCATGTAATTGCCTGTTATTCTATGTATGTGTTTGGAGCTTATCTCCCCGGGCCTCCGCTGAAAATGGACATTTGTCCAGTCGGACTTTCCCAGTTAACAAATGTAAAATAAAATAAACAGCTTAAGAAACGGGCAATATATACAAATTAAAATCACATGTTACTAAAATCAACAAATCAGAATCAACGTCTCTTAATTAATGCTGGCTTCAATGGGACACTTGCATTCATGCCCAGATCTCTATGGGCTTGTAGTGCTGTTATCCATTTTACTTCTAAATTCTCCAAATTATTCACATCACCCCTTCTCCTGCCAGTTCTAACTTTCGGGAGAACTCTAAAATAAAAAAAAAACACTGTGTCCTGTAGTTTCTGCATGTGCAGCCAAAGCATTTGTATGTACATTATTCCTTATATTGCTAAGATGTTCTACATCCATATCTTTAAGCTGACGTGTTGTTTTTTTCCCTACATAAAAGCAATGATATTGTGTGCAGGTTGCCAAATACACTAAGAAATTGTTGTTACATGTAGCTGATAATCTAGGAATAAATTTCCTTTCAGTGATAGGGTGAACAAATGTTTGGTCTTGAACAATAAAGGAACATGTTTTGCATTTCACACAGATAAATGTTCTGCTCTCAGTAAGGGTTCTGCTTCCAAATTTTTTGGGCCACAACAACATTCTTTTTAAGCTCATGTTCCTAAAAATAAAATTCTTGCCCGACAACCTTTCTAATACTATCGTCAGCCAACAAAATAGGCCATTTCTTCCTAACTATGTCACAAAACTGATATATATTGCTAGAATAGGTTAAAAGCATTCTGGACTTACCACCAGCAGATTTAAACTTGGGGTGCTGTTCATTATGATCCCTATGCCTGGTGGACAAATAAGGGGCCCCTCTATTACTCCTGTATGTCTCTATTTCTGTATAGATGTTCTCAATCAAATTGTTTGTGTATCCTCTTCTTGAAAGAACTTGTAAAAAAAAGTTTCAAGTGACTCCGTCATCTCTGAAGTATCCATGTTAAGTCGGGAGATTCTCAATGATTGTCCTTTTAACATTGTTGGGAAAGATATGTGAAGGATGCATGCTGGATTTGTGAAATATTATTTTTCCAGCATGTTTTCTTAAACAGTTTGGTCTATGTTGGTAAAAGACCATTGCATAACAAACCTAAGAAAACTAGTAGTAGTCTCAAGATATAAAATAAAATCCTTCAACTGTGTAACACTTCCTTTCCATAACAAAAGGAAAGGATATCATTTACAAATCTCCCATAATATATAACATTCTGCATATTACTATGATTTAGTAGATATTCTTTCTCCCATTGTACCAACACTAGATTGGCATATGTGTTGGCACATGGGGTGCCCATGACCACCCCTTATTTCTGTATAAAATAACTGTCACCTACGAGAAATATATTGTGATTCAAAAATAAGTTCTAATACTATGCAGGTCACAGTTATATTATTATGATTAAACTGACCGTGATGTGTAATGTATTGTGATAGCAACCTTAAAATTGAAGTAGAACGAACAGCTAATTTGACAGTTAGTATAACTTGTTTTTAATGCTTTGCATTTAATAACTATTTCTGAATTGTGTCACACTTTAAAAGTTGGTATAACTTGTTTTATACCACTCTTAACACCAGTACTCGCTACATGGATGAACCACGTGGGAAACACCAAACAAAAGGTCACATGCTGTTTCATTAATCCACTAGTACCCAATACACTATATGCCTGTTGCAGTCTACCTGGTAAAACCGGGGGTGGCACCGAAATATTTTAATCGAAGAAAGCTAATGGCACTGTGTGGGGTAGCATCTAATTGTGGCCTGCAGCACCGCTGGCAGTGATACTTATTATTTTTTATGTTGAGAGGCAGTCCTACGTCCACTAGGCATAAACTTGTTACTCCTGTGCGCTATTTTTTTCTTTTGTTGAAAAGGAAGTAAAACAACCCAAAAAGGATGAATCAAAAGTGAAAGCTGGGTATCACCAAGGCCGTTATCACTGGGTGCTATAATAAGGATGCACCGAAGAAACTAAACAAAAATTCAGAAACTGGAATTTTTTGATCATGGAGAGAAAGATGCAGACAGTGAATGCTTTATCTGTTTGGTCTTTTGTACAAGTCAGATATGTCTTTATCAGTTAGATGAGTAGTTGTGAATGATGGTAAAGAGTTGAAGTTTAGAACTGGGCAAGAAATAAATGGGATAAACTGATTCATACCATAGAACAAAGCAGTTTGGGGTTACCTGGTGCGAAAGGGATACTAAGTAACTACTTGGATAGGGCTCAAGCATGTTGTTCAAGCAGAAGGTTGAAAATCAAAGTGGAAAAGGAAAATGATGAAATGGTTGGGGGGGGGGTGAAAGAGACTACAATTTTGAATGCAAGTTCTTAAGGGGGGGTAACAACAGCCTGAGAAAATGTTATATTTTTAAAGCAGAAAAATATTTTAAGAACTAAGCCAGCATGGGAGTGGGCAAAGGAGTTTTTTTTTTTTTTTTTTTTAAGTAGAAGGTTAGAAAATATGCGAGGGGGGCTGGAATTTATTGGAGGAAATGAGTAAAGGAACCAATGTATGGGGGATAGATAACTGGAGGGAAAGGTAATAGGGTAGGATGAGGCTAAGCAGAAGTTTGGACTGCAGTTTAGAAACTCTCTCGTATGAGGACTTCTAACAGAGTATAGGCAAAGTGAGAGGAATGGGGGAGTGCTAAGTGAAAGACCAGCTCTGGCTTTCAGAATATCCTGCCCTTGAATTGAATGCTGAGTTTGAGAGAGTTTCTTTTTGGCCCAAGTTCTTTTCCCCTCTGCCTTAAATAACCTTCTAAATTACAGACCCATTATTCTTATCTGTTAATTCTTTGTCAGTTATTTACATGTAACATTAATATTCTACACTAAAAGTTGAACAGGAATATGCTATTTCTTTATTTATTGACATTTGTTAACCGGGTTAGTCCAGCTGGGTTAGAAACCCATTTTCAGTGGAAACCCAAGGAGAAAAGCTCCAGTTATATTTAATATACATATTAACAGAGAATACAAGATACATTTAGTTACATTTGGTTCACGTTTTACAGAGAAAAACTATGTACAGTTGGTTACATTCATTTATTCTTATTAAATATACTCTTACTTTGGCTGACCTTGCAGCTTATTTTTAGTCAAATCCTGTAATGTTCCTTTAAATGTTTCCTCAATCACTGAACCAAGATGTTATCTGCCATGTGGACAGGTGGTGACAACAGTTTCCTTAACTGTAGTACTGACACACACTGTCTTCGGGTATTAGATCTTAAAGGGGGAGCATCATTGCATACCTAAAGCCCATTGAGTTGGTATACTATACACAAAAAATATGCACACTTATTTTATGTTTAGGAAGACTGTACTTAAATTAAAATTAATGCGTTTTAGTACCTTTTAATTTAACCTGTTTTTAGAAGTTAAGGACAGAGCTTTGGTAGAACAAATATACCTGCATTCTGTTCAGGCAGATCACAGTAAATTGTCAAACCATATAAAAGCCATTCAGGTAATATACTTGGCATCCTCGGACAGCATTCGTTGACATCATCTTGCAGTCTTGGCAAGACCCTTTCTATGTTACTTTATGATGTACTTCAAAAGTTACTTTCTGTCTTTGTAACATTACTGCAGTAACCGCTATAGTTTCCTTCTCAGTTGTTCTGAAGTGGTTGGAGAGTTTTTCTCTGCAGTACTTGCATCTAGGATGAGCCCTCACCCCTGTCATGAAGCAGTGGATGGAGCTTTGTTTCTACATTTTCTGGAGCATAATAGTGACTGTTGTTCTCAAAAGGTTCATTCTGAAGCAGGCTGGATACAACAGCTTGAATTCAAAATTCCTTGTCACTCACAGCTTCATTGTGTTACAAAAAGTTGCTCTGTTTTAACTAGTTTCAGCTGAATAATTGTGGTCTAACTACATTCTTTCTTCTGTCACCTTATATATAGTTCATAGGTTTGGAAGCAAACCAAGTGGAGTCTGGGAAACTTAACCTGGAGTGATTGTTGAAAAGTACTCTGAGGTCCCTCAATTCATATCTGTTCTCTGTGGAGGCCAGTCCATTCTTCCACTGTATTTTTCATAAAATCCACACAAGTTTTACTCCCTCACCCATTTCTAAAATAGTAAACCAACACAGGCAGGTGTCAACAAGACCAATAAACAGAAAAAAGACACCACAGGAACCAGGCAGCACCAAAATAAGTCCTTCAATGTAGAATGTAGCAAACTGCTCCAAAAACCAAAACGCCAACACGTAGGTTTTAACGCTTTATTAAAGATCCGTTTTCGTCACCAACTTCATCAGAAATGAACACAGAATGCCCAATCTCATCATATTAAATACTGGCTCCAATTAAAATTAATTGAATAATCAAATCAATTAAGTCTTTAAAACAATTATCTGAGAATATCAGAAACATACTCCAAAATGCCATCTCTAAAATATAGGCATTTATAAAAAATAACAGTAGTAAAACCTTGCAAATAATTAATGTATTAAAATACCTGTATTATAAATATTAAATACAGCATAAGTTCAAAATTTATATGCTATGAGTGTATTTGTTGACCATATATTGCCAAAGCTCATAGCTTGGCTGCTCTCATTTTAAGTATTGGTGCAAGGGATACCATTTCATTGAGACCAGGGGGCTTAGTTGATTCTAAAACAACCTGCCAGAAAAGCTCTCTAAATTCAATCCTGGTCTCCCACATGCCACCCCTAGCATCCAAATGCACCACTTCCAACATAAAAAATTCAAATTTGGATTTAGTACAAAGGCAAGAGTGTTTGTAAAGTGCATTACTTTCTTTACCAGTTCTAATCTCATACAAATGTTCGTAAATGCGTTGTTTGAGCTTTCTTTCACTCTTGCCTATGTAAAATGAACCACAGAACATACATACTGCCATATAAATAATACCATAGGTATTGCAATTAGCAAATGAATTTAAAAAAAGTCTCCTGTCCCTTTCCTTCAAAAAATAACTCTCTCCCACTAATAGATGTTTGCAATAATTACATGCCCCACACTTAAATAAACCTTTTTTGTTGTTAGTGGGCTTACCAGGTTTCAAATCTGTGTGCCCCATTTTAGGTAGTTTTTTATGGTTCTTCCTTTCCTGTATACAAATGTCAATTTATCAGTAAAAATATTAGTTAAATCAGAGATTTTGGAGAAATTCACCCATTCTCTCTCCATAGTTTTTCTAACAAGACTTGATTGTCCATCAAAGGTAGTAACCAGGTAGTTCGTATAATTATCCATTTCCTGTTCCTTGGATGGAAAAATTATCTCACTACCACTGCCTAATATAGGGGCAAACCTAGAATTTCTAGCCGAAGACACCTCTCTAAAGATTTCATCTATAAGGTCTTCAGGGTACCCTCTACTCTGAAACTGAACCCTTAACCAGTCGCATTCCTCCAGGAAAATTCCATCTTCAGAGGACATTCTACTGATTCTCACAAATTGCCCTTTAAGAACCCCTCTTTTTTGTGAAAGAGGGTGTGAGCTACTAAAATGGAGGTAAGAATTCGAGAAGGTATCTTTCCTGTATAACTTTGAGACAAAGTGTTTGTCCTTTTTCTGAATAGTAATGTCTAAGTAATTCAAGGTGTCACAATCAAACTTATAAGTGAATTTCAAAAAGGCTGTAGTACCACTAAGGTAGTTAACCATTTCACCAAATGCTGTTTCATCTCCTGTCCACAGGAAACAAAGGTCGTTTTCTTTTCATTTCTAAAATACCTGTGAAGCGTGCTACAGACCACCCTCCCAAACCCAGGAACCCCACTCGGCCTTCCTGAGAACACCGGAAAATATGAAGGTCTCTCCAAACACCATTATATTGGGTGACTTCAACTACCCAAACATAGACTGGGAGCATTACTCTAGCTCCAACACCCTAGCCCAAAGGTTCCTAGAATTTATAAACTCAAATGCTATGGAACAACTTGTTACCACTCCCACAAGAGGGGAAAACATACTGGACCTGATCATCACCAACATGGGGACTCTATGCTCCAGACCAGAAGTGTATCCCTCACTGGTAAGATCAGACCATAAACTAATCTCACTGGATATTCGCATCCCGACCCCACCCCCTGCCCAGAAAACCACAGTGAAAAACTTCTCTAAAGCAAATTTCACACACCTCAAAACTGAGGTGGAATCCTTCAAAGCCCCCGGGCCTGTGGAAAATATGGCCCAGACCGCAGAATCCTTTATAAACACATTCTATGAACACCTTCAGGAATGCAAGGATCATGCGATCCCAAATAAAACCAAGACCCAATCCTCCAAAGGCAGACGTCCTGTCTGGTGGACCCCAGCCATAAACAAACTATACAATAGAAGGAGGAAGCTACTAAATGATAGAGCAAAATCCCAAAAAGGGAAGGCATCACTGATCAGTATTAGCAAAAAACTACGGGCACACATAAAATTGTCTAAGGCCAGCTTCGAGAGAAAAATTGCACAGGACACTAAGGATAATCACAAGGCTTTCTTTAGTTATGTTAGGAACCTGGGTGGTAATTCCCAGATATGCTCAGAATTAGTCCAAAATGACAAAAAATACACCGAACCCACAGACATTGCCAACATCTTAGCTGACAAGTTCAGCGCAAACTCCCCCCCCCCCACCAAAAGGACAAATATCTATCCCAGCAGAGTGCTGCCCCCCTGACATCTCAGATGCTCAGGTAAGAGCCGCCCTCTCCAAAGCAAAAAACACAGCATCCGTTGGACCAGATGGTGTCCCGGGCTGCGTCCTACATGAACTCCAAGAAGAGCTAAACCCAAACATAAAACTACTGTTCAATCTCGGCCTTACTACAGGATATGTGCCCAAAGAGTGGCGTACAGCAACAGTGGTCCCTCTCCATAAAGGTGGTGCCTCAACGGATCCCGGAAACTATCGCCCCATAAGCTTGACTAGCTTGGTCTGCAAAGCTATGGAAAGGATCATCATGGACCTCATAAATAAAGATATTGGGGACCTACAAACACTGGATCCTACCCAGTTCGGCTTTGTTAAGGGCAGATCCTGCCTCTTAAACCTGGTTGATTTCTTTGAAACAGTCACCAAGGCCATTGACGAGGGGAAGGTGGTCCACACAGCCTACCTGGACCTCGCAAAAGCCTTCGATACAATACCCCACTCGGGCATTATAGATAATCTCACCAGCTTAAATATAAACCCCTATGTCACTAGATGGATTGCAAACTGGCTCAAGGACAGAACCCACATGGTTAGAATTGCTGGAGCCATGTCAGACTCCACACCAGTTACAAGTGGTGTCCCACAAGGCTCAGTCCTCGGACCTCTCTTGTTCGGTATATATTTCTCGGAGGTACAGGCCAACACGGAAGGACTGTGGCTGACCAAGTTCGCAGATGACTGCAAACTGGGCGCCATAATCGACTCTCCAGTCGACACAAGCATCCTCCAAAAGGGCCTCATAGAAACAGACAACTGGTGCCAGAGCCATGGCCTCAAGCTAAATGCCAAAAAGTGTATAGTCATCCCTTTGGCAAAAACAAAGTGCCCACAAATTACCACATAGGTGGTAATCCATTAAGTACAGAAGAAGTAATTAGGGACCTGGGGACCCAAGTTAATAGCAATCTCTCATTTGACAACCACGTGGCCAAAGTGGTTAGAAAAACATTTTATATAGCCCACCTAATCATGAAGGGATTCACATCTAGATCAGGGGACGTCATCGTGCCTCTTTACTCATCCCTCATCAGGCCCATAATTGAGTACAATGCCCCTTTTGGGATGTACCTTACCAGACACCTGCAGCAACTGGAAAGACCCCAAAAGTACCTCACCAAGAGGATCAAGGAGCTCAAACAGATACCATATGCTGCCCTGTTAAAGAAACTCCAGCTCTACTCAGTGGCATACCGCCTGTTCAGCGGCGATCTGTGCCTGACGTATAAAGCCATGTCCAACCCGGAATTAATGGATATGCTGCACCTCAGAAAATCCAAATCCCATCGAGCTACGCACTCGAGAGACTTGAACCTCAGCACTGAAATAATTAGGACATGCTAGAGGGACAGATTCATAACCCAGAGGCTCCCTTCACTCTGGAATAAAATCCCAGTCCAGGTTAGGCAGAGTCCCTCATTGACTCTCTTCAAGAGGAATCTTGATGAGTGGATGGGAGATCGTAGGTTTACCCCGGGTATCACTTCTGTGTCATTGTTAGACAGAGGCACAGTATACTAACCTCGAAAAAGGGCATAGCAAAATAAATTTAAAATGGGTGGCGAAAGCCAAACACATTCTGGCTAGGTTTATAAATGCCCTAGGGCAGATAGCCTAGTATGAACCTATGAACCCATGAACATGGATAGTCTCTGATGCTTCATACTGTATCACCAACCTGGAGGTGTGGGTATCTTTGACGAATATTGATACTCCCCCTCCTTTTGTGGTTCGGTCCAAGTTTTGGGGCCGAAAAGCATGGTATGAGGTATAACCTGGTAGTGCTGGGGTGCTCTCGGGAGCCTTGAACCAGGTTTCTGTTACTGCACAGATATCAATGTTCTCCATGCTAAGGAGAGTTTCGAGTGTGTGCATCTTGAGGTTTAGACTTCTGGCGTTGAGTAGCATTACTCTTAGTTTCTTATCCCTTGTGATACCTATGGAGGTGGGTTTGTCTTTTGAGCCTTGCCTAAAAAAGGCACTATGGGGGTAGCAAGAGCCTTTGTCAATGTCCGAAAGCCCAGGGTTGACAGGTACAAGCCGTCCATAGCGAAGCATCGTGGCTTGTCGATCATGTCGTCCCAGGCTGACAGGCATTGGATCCCCTTTGAATGACACCAATACTTAAGCCAATTGTTGAAATTGATCATCTTGTCTTCATATTGTGGCATTATTCTTGGTGAGGGTAAGATGCTACTCAAGGTCAGAGTCATACCGGCCTGGACTGCATGCTCAGAGAGCTCCTCTGTCTCTTCATGTAGTCCAGGGAGGTATGTCTCAGGTCATTCACACCAGCATGGACAATGACTGAGTCATATTTGTACTTGCCTTGGAGTGACCTGAGTGCTTGTGTTATGTGGCAGATCCTAGCACCCGACAGGCAGCTCACCGTGACCTTCTCCTTGTTCAGCCTGGTGAGCGGGACGTCAGTGTGCCTGACGATAGTCACCTATTACAAGTGTATCAGGTGTGTTGTTTAGCCTTAAGGGCTGTGACTGTTTGGCACTCTGGCTTTGTGAGCTATGTGTTGCACGTGTTTTGTTTTGGGGTAGTGGTTGCTTGGGTGTCTGCTTTGGAGGTCTCTGCTGCTTAGGCAGATTTTTATTTAGAGCCTCCGAGTTTGTTTTTGTGTGTCTGCTTTGGAGGTCTCTGCTGCTTAGGCAGATTTTTATTTAGAGCCTCCGAGTTTGTTTTTGTGTGTTTATGTGTTTGGTTTGCTGTCATGGAAGGTCTGTGTGAGACTGGAATTGTAGTGAGTGTTGTAGCTTTCTCCTCCTGACTGGTTTCGCCAGTACTGAGTTGAGAGAGCTTAGCCTCCAGTATGGCTATATGGTTGCATCTCATGCATGTGTTGGAATTTGTTGGGAGGAGGAGAGGGTTGTCTCTGTACATGAGGCAGTTGTAACATTGCCTCAAGATACCAGAGTCACCAGCTGGACCGGAGAGGAGATTGACAATTGACCTTTGGACATGCTAGAATAGTATTGGGAATTCCTTTATAATTGAAAAAAAAAGGGCAATGGAGAACGAGGTACTCAAGGGGAGTTTGTGAGGGTGTAGTGCTTTTAATATTTTAGTGCTGACTTATATAATTGCGTTAGTGAGCAAGTGCCAGGTAACTTAAATGCAATGTGTTACAGGTAACTTAAATGCAAAAACGACAAACAGTAACTTTCTTTCAAGTGAAACAAGGAAATAAGTGCAGTAAGCAATGCAGATATCACTAGGGATCCACAGAAGTGCTGAAAAGCCGCGTTTTAGGTGGAATTAGCGTTTCAGGGAAATAACAAGCAAACAAGCATACAAATAAAGCTAGATTCAGCAGGCCTGGATCTAGTCTATGCTACAGCAAACAAGGTGTACCAATTTCAGAAAGAAACAGTTCAAATATGCAGGCACTGTAAGCCTTTAACCAGAAATTCCCAGCTCAGAAGGGCATAGTCCATCCTCTCCTCCCACAAGAGTGCAGACCACAAACCCTTTTAAAGTAAAATAACTGGCCTGAAGCCCAAGTGCTTAAAACATAATTAATACAACTTTTAGAATAACAGACACTGAGCTCTCAATCAGCCACCCAAGAAAGATAATTTCCTGTGCACCCTGTCGAGCAGAGCCACAGAAGTGATTCCCCGGGGTGTATTTCCTATTTCCCATCCACTCATCAAGATTTTTCTTGAAGAGTGCTATTGAGGAACTTTGCTTGACATAGATGGGCAGCTTGTTCCAGAGTATAGGAAGTCTCTGGGACAGGAATCTATCCCTCCAGCATGTCCTGTTTATTGTGGTGACAAGGTTTTGGACCCTAGAGCATGTAGTTCGGAGGGATTGGGATTTCTTTAGGTGTAGCATGTCCAACAGCTCTGGGTTTAACATAGCTTTACATGTTGGGCAGAGATCTCCTCAGAGTAGGTGATATGCTACAGAGTAAAGCTGGAGTTTTTTGAAACGGTCAGTGTAGGGCATCTGTTTGAGGTCAGTAATCCTCTTTGTGAGGTACTTCTGTGGCCTTCCCCAGCTACTGCAGATGTCTTGTGAGGTACATTCCAAAAGGGGTGTTGTACTCTATAATGGGTCTAATGAGTGCTGAGTAGAGGGGAACAATGACCTCTTTTTTCCTGGATGAGCACCCTTCTGTGATGAGGTGTGCCACACAGAAGGATTTCCTGACTACTGTGGCGATGTGATTATCAAAGGAGAGACTATTGTCCACCTCGGTCCCAAGGTCTCATCACATATTCAGCATTAAGTAGACTGCCATTTATGTGGTAGTTCATGGGTACAGAGTTTTTACCAAAGGGGATGACTACGCACTTTTTGGCACTGAGCTTGAGGCCATGCCTCTGACACCAGGTATCTGTCTCAGTGATGCCCTTCTGTAGGATGCCCACATCATTTGGGGACTCTACTATGGCTCCTAGTTTGCAGTCATCTGCAAACTTCCTTAGCCAGAGGCCTTCTATGTTAGCCTGTACTTCAGAGAAGTAGATATCAAACAGGAGAGGTCCCAGGACTGAACCCTGTGGTACTCCACTTGTCACTGCTTTAATGTTCCACCTTGTCAGACTTTTGAATGGTCTGAATTCTTCCAGCATTAGGGAAAATATTAACACAGCTAGTCTATTCATCCCATTATTTTATTTTTGTTACAGAAAGAAAAAAGAAATTGAAGATCTCTTAAAGCAAACCCCATGGGGTGGGAGGATGACATAATGGTTAAGGTGTGTACCTTAAAGACACAAGGTGCAGGGTTTGATTCTCACATGGGGTAACTGGCTAGGCTTCAAATGGCCCAAAAGGGCAGTTAGCCTAGTACTAACCTATAAACCATATGATGCCCCTTTTGAAGTGATCAGTTTCAACCTTAGTTTTCTACCTCTATAAATAGTAAGTGTGACCCAGGGCTAAAGCTATTGGAGTGGCTTGAACAGTATCACCAGATACATGCAGTGTACTCTAAGAGCTTAAATTACCTGTACACAAAACGGCCACAGTTGAAAGGTTTAAACTATTTAATCATAAATAATAAAACACAAGACAATACTTCAACACAATGACATTACAGAGTTCAGAAAACATAGGAAATTTTAAAAATAATAATGTAGGATAGTCTGGCATAAATATAGAAAACAGCTAGACTAATCTGGCTAAATTTCTATCTAACTCTAAGAGAAATACTAAGATCCTACTTAAAGAGCAAAGGCAGAGTGCTGGCGAGTTAATGTGTTCAGGTTCAGACAAAATCCAAAATGCTCTATCTTTCTGCCTGTGGAAAGTCTTAAATTGATAAGACAGTACTGCTGAGTCATTTCAGATTACATCATTCTTAACAGTTCTGATTCTGTTTCCCAGGCTAACAGAAACTTAAAATCTATGTTTCTTTTTGTGATCTACACCTGCAGGAAGCCACTGCAACAAAAGACATTATATATGTAAAACCTTAGTAATGATCTCTTAAATCAAGACAATAGAAATAATTTCCTGGCCCAGACATCCTGTCTCCGAGCTTGAGATCAGTCATACAGTGCTTGACTTATCAGCTTTTTTCCAGCAGAGTGCACTGTGGTTAAATTTTTGAAGCTCAGTACAACATGTAGTTAGTTCTCTTTACATTTGTAAACCAAGCCTGTGGATTATATTAATATTTACAAATGCCATAGAATTATCTACAAAATTCTAATTAGCTAGGCTGGCAGCCTTCACATTTCCACATTGAAAAGGTCTGTCACACATTCAGTGTTAGCAATATTTTCGCTTTTATCAATGGCAAATATAAATGAATCATATTATTTTATTAAAAACATTCTCTAAGTAAAATATCACATTTTAGCTATCCTATGAGCTTCATAGTTGAAGTTAGTAAGTGTTCCACATTTTGCCAATTTGTTTCACATTATGAGAGGCAGTGTTCCTCATTTTGGAGATGGAAGGTTGGGAGCTGTGATTTGGGTCATTTTTTTTTCTAATGAGATGGAAATTTGCTGGTGTTTTGTGTGTTCATCCCAGCTCATGCTTAATTTATAGTTTTTCAGATTGGCTGTTACTTAGTTGTATACTTTAAATTGTGCTGCATAAATGAACCAGCTGCTCTGTTTGGCTGGGATGCTGTGTACTGCATTTCTTTGCTAAACACCACTACTCGATTGACAAGTTCTAACTGGATTTGACCTTGCTACCATTAACAAAGACATCAGTGATTTGATTTGTTTTGTTTAATCCATTTCCATCTGTATGATTTTTAAGTCCATTTACTGCTTATCTGTTGATCTATACCAGATATGAGTTTGTTTTGGACATTTTTTGTTTTTTTTTTTTTTTTACTAGTGAGAGTAGGAAATTGGTATTGTGCATTCTCTTTGCTCCAGCTTTAAATCACGTGTGTCTTTTGATTGGCTCTGGCTTGTTAAGTGCGGCTTTTACATTGTGCTGCATAACTGGACAGACTGCTCTGTTTAGTTGGGCTGCTTTATGCTGCAGCTACACATTGCTACTGGATTGGTCATTTCTATCCAGATTTTACCTTGCTACACCTAGCAGCCAGGCATGTTGGATTGTGTAGACAGTGTTTAAAATAGTGTTTAGAACTGTTATCTGACTTTCCCCTACATTTTTCTTGCTTCCTTGCCTTGTTTGCATTGTTGCTTCTACTGGTAGTGCAAATTGGCTGTATTGTGCACTGAGGCATGCATTGATGATGATGCTTGTTTATAGGAACTTCTTGTTAGTCCCAGCATAGCTGCATTGCCTTTTGTGCGCTGCTGTTTTTAATCACTTTTCATTCCCATCAGATCAGTTCCTGAAATTGTTGTAAGAGCTCCTTGCTGCTCTCCCAAATCAGTTTGTATCCATCACAATTATTGATAATCTACATTTATTTGCTTTTGTATTTTGGCTAGTTATAGCCAGTAACTATATTTGGCTGCATCCAAACCTGTGGCAACTAAGTCTTGTAAATCCTACAAGCAGAATTGTGGCACACAAGCCTGTTGAGACTCTGGCTTGGATGCCACAAAACATATGCATCAATTTGTCTTCATTCTGTTAGTGGCAGTTGTTCTGAAGTGTTTGATGTGTGATATCTATCAGAGCTCCAGTTGTACTGTTGGTGTTCTCTGAGCCTTCTCATCTAGAGTATACTATGTGTAATTTTACTACCTGTTCAACCCGCATTCTGTTGTTGTTAATAGAATTTATGTATTGCTGTTACTGTTGTAATTGTGCACTGTGCCAAAGTGTAGTTGTCTACTGCTCTTGGATCTTATTGTGTTCAGTTTATAGTACTTTTTCAGTACTCCTAAATTATTTTACCAAACTTGTGTACTGCACCAAACATCAGCTATATATTACTTTCTGATAAGAGTATATTGCATAATTTGTTTTCTAAAAGTTCAAGTTCTTCTGCAGCACTGTTTATCTGTCCCACATATCTTCTCTACTTACTAAACTGGTTTAATACATCTTGTCCTTGGTAATTTGACCTTCCTGACAAATGTGGAAACCCTGTCTACCTCTGTGACTTATTTTGCCAGCCCCATTTCCCTTGATATTCTGAGACAATGTACTGCTAGATAAAAATGACATAATTTTTGAGAGGTGTTATTTGGACAAAAATGACATCACTTTTTTGACAGGTGTTAGCTGTATAACCGGGAGGCTATCACATTTAGACGTCTGTAAGCAATGCATAAACTCACTCATACCTCCGTAAGATTAAAGTCAACCATCCTACCAGTGTATATATTGTTAAAAAGTCTCCATAAGTCAGGATTAAAGAGCCTCAGCAGCAATCTACTAGCACTTCCATCTCTTGTAACTTAGTGAACAAGGCTACAGAGTAGAAACCTTCCACTACCCCTAAGTCTGCATCTCGAAGTAGAAATGCCCTGGTAGTTGGTGATTCCATTGTCTGTTCTGATTCTACACACACTAGGCAGGACAAAGATGATGGTTGCCTTTTCCGATTCCTCAGTCTATAACTTCATTATAACCCATTCATTTTCTGAGTCATTACAAGTATAATTGAAACCTGGTGGTGGTGCATGGAGATGTAGGTGCTGAACCCAGAAGAACATGAATTGAGACATATTGGTGCTTGCTGTGTGTGTTTTTTCAAGTGCAGGTAATACTTTGGAATCCTACCCTTCTCAGAGTAATGCCCAAATACAAGAAGAGGATAGGTGGCTGTGTGGCTAATGTTGTGTGTCACTTGATTTGAGGTGATAAGAATGGCTTGCACCTTTATTTTCATGGATTCTGCACAACTAAGCAAAGCACCTGTTTGTTTGCCTCTTGGTGCTTTTTTTTAAGACAGTCTGCCTTCTGGGCATTCCAGCTTATCAAAAACGTATGGAGTAAATTCTAATTTGGACTATATCAAAACTACTGTGCATGGTGCCAGAACTCTTAAAAGTAAATTGGCTGATCAAGGTCCTCCTGCATCTTGAACATAACCATGTCTGTGTTATAACCGAGGCTTGGTTTCAGTGTATAGATATTGCGTACCAGGTTTTCATACCTGTCACACATTTAGACTTACTGTGAGAGAGTGTCTGTATTTGTCAGCGATCCAGTCATCCACAAGTAGAACTTTCAAGTTACCCAAACATGGCAAATTATCAATTCATTGTGTGTTCTAGGTTACCTTGCATGTCCCCAGAGGACAATGAATCTTTTAAATGTGCTTGCCCATAAATAAGTATACATTTTTCTAGGGTAATTAACTAGATTCAATTAACTGGATCACTTATTTCACAAAGATAGGGTATGCCTAAAGAGGCCTGGTTTTAGTAAATAGTTAACCAGCCCTCAAGGGATCAGAATCGTGTCGATCTCTTCTCATCACAATTATTTGCACTACTCCTATAATATCCTCATTTCTGGTCAGATCTAGTCGCAAGTAGGTAGATTTATCCTTTAACACATGTAAACTAGCACAGCTGCAAGACTTCCAGCTCTTGCATCACTTTAGCTGTCACATATGCTAGTAATTTTATTCCCATGTAACAAGTAGCATAAACAAGTGGCCCCAGTCAACCAAATATATTGAGAAACATGCAACTAAACTACCTTTGAAGAATGCTTGTTTTAATAAGCTCTATAGTAAAATAAAAACGCTAATTTAAGACTTGTATTAAATCAAAATCTGTCTACATTAAAGATCCCATATGGAAGATCAAAGCCGAGCAGAAATTTTAATTCTCATCCAGGGCCAAGGATAATAATAAATTATTCTTTTTGTATGTCAGATTTATTAAGAAATAAAACTCACCAATGCTCTTTAGTCATTCATAGTAGTAGTACTAATTTTCGACCCTAAAGATATTGCTGATATACCTGCAGATAAAGTTGGATAAAGATTATTGTGGAACATCTCCTAACTGTATTGAGCTGAAAATGCACCTCCAGTGACCAATTTTTCGTCACCACTCTTGTCAACTCATTGGTGTGTGTCGGATATGTCACCACCATTGTGTTAGTAAGCCCCTCAGTTTTCCACTTTGAAAAATTTAAAGTGATGATCTCTGAATTACCCAATAACTGTGTATTAACACTGCAGTGGTATTGATCGATTCAGCAGACACCAGTGAGTTCACAAGGGTGGTGAGGAAAAACTGGTCTGTCATAGCCACTGATAATGATTTTAGAGGAAGAGTAGATTTCATTCGTAAATTTAGTTTTAAAAGGAATAAAAAATATCAAAGGGCTTCTTGAGTATGGAAACAGATTGGACAAGAGGGGTTACTGTAAGAAGAAGAGTAGCACCTACAGTTGTGGAGCCTGCTGTCAATGCCCGTACATGTATAAGGGTGGTTCGTTATATTTAGAAAAAGTTAACGTCACAGTGACAAGTAAAGGGTACTTCAGTTGTAGTGCAACTGGAGTGATGTATTTAGCATTTTCCCAGACTTGCTCTGGTTATTATGTGGACAAGACTGTCAGAAGATCGGAATTTTAAAAAGACATGCATACGAGTATTTGCAGGACATTAAGAATGATTATTTGGATAGTGGCCAGGTAAGCAGAAGTATGCGTCAAGTTCATTTAAGTTTGTAGCTTTAGAAAAATTTAAACGTGATCCTAGGTGTGGAGCTTGGGAGAATTTGTTGGAGGAAAAGGCGTTAAAATGGCAATATAGGTTAAACACTGTGATATTTCCTGGATTAAATAAAACAGTATTAATTAAAAGTACTCTTAAGAAGTATCTGAGCTTTGGCTGGCTAAGATCTACTTGCAGTCAACTGGACATATAAGTGAATTTAAGTACACTTTTATCTGCACTTTTTCATGTTAGTACTGCAGTTTATTTATTTTTTCACTGAATATTAATTGAATTGAAAATTGTGGTCTCTGTGTCTCTACAGAGAATTTGTTAGAAGTTAGCCATTGGTAGCAGTAGGGGGTAGTTTCATTTCATTGATATTCTGTGTATTTAGCTCCTAGCCTAGAGGGCTTCTCTTGCCATACAAGCGTTACATCTTGTGTTATTTCTGCTAAAATATCTGAGCTTTGGCTCGTTAAGATCTACCTGCAGTCAACTGGACATATAAGTGAATTTAAGTACACTTTTATCTGCACTTTTTCATATAGTACTGCATTTTATTCATTTTTTTTTTCACTGAATATTAATTGAATTGAAAATTGTGGTCTCTGTGTCTCTACACGTAGTTCCTCACTCCCCCTCCCTGTTCTTGTTTTGGTGTTAATCTTGGTGGCTTTGAAATTGCCCGCCCCTCTTGTAAATTTGTATTTGGATACTCATTCTGGGCCCATCTCATTTGCTCACTCAGCTGAGTGCAGTGAGATCATATTCTGCTTTCAGGCACTCCTACTAGTCCCATCTCTTCAGCTATGTCCACTGTGTACAAAGAGAGCATTTGGGAAGGACAACCCCTGTAGCCTGTTAATCCTGCTCTGTTCCCTCCCTCAAAAAAATGATGTGAAGTTGTTAAATCTCGCCGTTTATTCTCACTGATGGATTCGGAGCCGACCCTCTGCTCCGACACGGCCGATAGCAAAGCTCAAGGTTTGCCAGTAGCCCTTATCCCACAATGCACTGCTGGAATTACCTCAGATCTAGTTTGTCGCGGCAAGAGAGATCTCGGTGATCCAGTTAACTCGGACCATTTTGACAAATCGCAAGTTAAAAAAAAGCTCTTTTTTTCTTGTCTGTTGGGTGATTGTTAGTGTTCAGTGTGTTTCTAGTTTAAAATAATATAGTTAAGTAGGTTAGTTTTTGTAGAGATCTACCCTGTGTGTAGTTTTTTGTTTTCTTGGCCCTATTTAGTCTTACTATCTTTAATTGTTATTAGTTTTCTTAGTGTGGGCTTAGTTAGCCATGTATTTAGCCTTTACAGGTATTTTTTTGTGGTGTTCTGTTAAAAGAATGTCTGATGACAGACGTCTCGCCCCAAATGGAGGTTTAAAAAGTGTCCAGTTTGTGGACAGAAAATGTCCGTTACGGGCGGACATGTCCAGTGTGTCTATTGTCTGGGGGCTAAACACCTCCAAGACTCCTGCAGTATATGCCACTCCTTTTCATCGAGGGTTCTCTTAGAAAGGAGAAAACTAATAGATAGGGGGTTATTGCAGCATTCTTTTTCTGAAGTGTTGAGTAGTCAGGAAAGTGCCAGCACTTCGTCAAAATCCTCGAAGTCTTCTGATTCCAAACAGACCAACAGGGCAAAGAGATCAGAGGGTACAGGGTCATCGGCTCCACAGCTCCCGGAACTGAGTATCCCTTTGGTTCGGAGCCAGCTCCCAGTCTTGGAGCCGGTCTCCAAGGTCCCCTCATCTCCTCTGCTCCAGTCAGCACCTTCGGTGCATTCCTCAAAGTCTTCGGTCGGCCTCTCTGATTTGGATATGGATCGGCTAGTGCAGATGCTTTTAAGGGCACCAGAACTTGCTAAATTGTTGTCGGCAACGACCACTTCGGAGCCAAAGACCATTGAACCAGATTTGACTACTCCTCCGAGCCGCACTGGACCCTCTGAGCCGAAGGAGCCGGAACCAATGATTGTCGATCCCTTGGAACAGAGACCCACACCGGTATTATCAGTTCCATCTACTCTGACGTCCTCGTCACCAACCGAGGATGCTAGGAGCTGATGCTCTCCTGTCTGGTCCGGGGAGGACAGTCGGACCGATATGTCGGTGCTGACTCTTCTTGTCGGGGCTTCGGCTCGGATGAGCTCGGCTCCTACCTCAGGCTCTGAGCCTATGGTTTCGGTGCGGAAGGATCAGGGTCTGTCTACCCCTTCTCGTCAGAGCCATGGCGCTTTCGACGCCATGAGGAGAGCCATGTCTCCTAAGACATTGTCAGCATCGGTTCAGCCTTCTCTCTTCCCCTCAAGTTCCTATGTCCGCTTCTTCATCTACCGGTCCCCCTGCGAAGCGTAGAGACCCTGAGCCTCAAGTACCCCCACAGGGCATCCCCTGCTCTTCCGAGACCTCCCCAGATCCCCCCACTGAGGAGGTACCCAGGAAGAGATTGTGCAAGAGGAGGCACTTGGACTCCCCACAGGAGTCTTTGACATCTTATACTGACCTGGATGAGTCAGAAGGGTCCCCTCGATCCCCCACTGAGGATATCTCCTTTGCAGAGATATTAGAGATCCTGAATCAGAGGGGCAGTTGGCAGTCCAAAACCCCTACTGAGGACGAGTCAGTGCTCTTAAAGGCTTTTGGGTCTCAACCTTCCACTTCTTGGGTGTCTCCGCCTTATGATGAACTCATGGACCTGATCTCTCGTAAGGCATGGGAGTCACCAGAGGCCATGGAACCTGTCCCTCGGAAGCCGAACAAGTTTATCTCTGCCCCAGTGGACAAAGCCTTTTGACCAAGGGAGTGCCTGTTGATGCCATGGTAGCTGCAGCCACCAAAAAGGAAGTATCTGAAACATCCACATCTATCCATCCTCCTAATAGAGAGTCTAGGATCATGGATAGATATGGGAAACGCATGTTTAGTTCAGCGACCTTTTCTCTTCGATCGCTAAACTATTTAACCCATTTTACAAGACTCCAAAGAGATCTCCTGAAAGAGCTAGGAGATACTCTTCAGGGTACGGTAGCTGCAGGGGTGGCCGACAGTCAACACACAGCTTGCTACCCTAAATTCGGTTGTGAACCCGTCCATGTGTCTCATATCATATGCAGCTGATGGTTCGAGTAGAGCCGCTAGTTCAGGCATTGCTCTAAGGAGACGAGCCTGGCTACGTCTCTGTTCCTTTGCGGAGCCCTTTAAGTCTTCCTTTATTAACACTCCCTTTGACGGCTCATCACTGTTTGGGCCTAAAGTAAAGGAAACATTAACCAGTTGTGAGCAGGAAGGCAAGACCCTATCTGCCGTTGGAGTCTGTTTTTTACCCCTACTCAGCCCTATCCCAAGGGCCCTAAGGGCAGAAAAATGTGGTTCCAAAAAGCACCGGGAACCTTTCAGGACACACGTGGCGAAACCCCCTCTAGAGGCAGAGGAGAGGGTTATAATGGAAGACTCCGCCCACGTGGCAGAGGGGGTCTGCAGCAACAGGGCGACATAGGACAGTTCTCTGGTCAGCCCTACCAGCGTACCTGAAGGGAGGCCCGGCTGTCCGGCTCTGGAGGCAGTTGGGGGTCACTTATCTTTGTACCCAGAAGCCTGGCTAAACATAACGTTGGATACTTGGGTACAAAGCATCATTTCCAGAGGATATTTCATACCATTCTCTACCCCTCCCACTCCTGTATACAGAATCCCAGATGTTCCACCCAGTCTCAG
Organism: Protopterus annectens; assembly: GCF_019279795.1. Taxonomy (NCBI): domain Eukaryota; kingdom Metazoa; phylum Chordata; order Ceratodontiformes; family Protopteridae; genus Protopterus; species Protopterus annectens. The sequence continues at coordinate 1,209,735,468 of NC_056735.1, forward strand.
GGAACAAGCAGTCATAGGGGTCCACAAATTGCTAGAAAAAGAGTCGTCCAACCAGTCCCAGCAGACCAAGTTGGATTCGGAACTTACTCAAGATTCTTTTTGGTACCGAAGAAAACAGGGGACTCAAGACCTATCTTGGACCTCAGCAGACTCGATCAGTTCATAAAGAAAGAAGTTCCGAATGGTCATGCTTCAGTCCATTCTTCCCTTCCTAGGGAAAGGCGATTGGATGTGCTCCATAGATCTCAAGGACACGTACTATCACATAAAGATGAACAGATGCTCCAGGGATCACCTGCGTTTCTGGCTGGGAGCCAATCATTACCAGTTTCGAGCCCTGCCCTTTGGTCTCACTACAGCCCCCAGAGTGTTCACCAAATGCATGGCAGTGGTCACGGCTCACCTGAGGCGTCTAGGATTCCAGGTGTTTCCATATCTAGACAATTGGCTCCTCACCGCTACCACCAGGCATCAATTGACTCGGGCAACGCAATACACTCTGACACTCTGCCATCAATTAGGCATTACAGTCAACTTCGAAAAGTCTGCCTTATCGCCATCGCAGCATACTGTTTTTATAGGAGCAGATTTAGACACCTCAACCACCACTCTACGTCTTCCAGTCGAAAGAGTTTCACTTCTCCATCAACACATCAACTCACTGGTGTCAAAGAACAAAGCTACAGTAGCAGAGGTTTTGAAGGTGCTAGGTTTGATGGCAGCTACAATCCTGGTCATACCACTCGCAAGGATGCAAATACGAATCCTTCAATGGCTCCTCTTTGCTCGGTGGTCTTACCAGAAACTGCCGATGCACCACATAATTCTCATCACAGATACCTGCAAGAGAGACCTTTGGTGGTGGTTGACGTCTCTTCATGTCACAATCGGAAGGCCCTTTGTCATCCCCCCCCCAGTACCCCCTGTGACCAAGGACGCTTCCCTGATGGGGGGGGAGGCATTTTCAGGGGACGACTGCCCAAGGCACATGAACAGATCGAGTCACATCTGCATATCAATGTTCTGGAGTTCAGAGTGGTACTTCTGGCGTTGCAGTACTTTCAGGACTCTCTCTTCCTCTAGGAACTATTGCAATTCAGACGGGCAACATGTCAGTAATCTGGTACTTGAACAAGCAAGGTGGAACCAGGTCTTACCCCCTTTGTCGAGAAGCCCTCAGGCTCTGGCAGTGGGCTGTGTTCCAGCGTTTTCTGTTAGTAGCGCACATCCCGGGGAAATCCAACGTGATAGCGGACAAGCTAAGCAGAGCGATATTGCTCCCTCATGAGTGGTCTCTCAAACAACAGGTTGCGGAGTTGATTTTCTGCAAATGGGGCCAGCCTTGCTGCGACCTCTTTGCCAGCCACATCAATTCAAAATGCAGAAGCTACTTTGCCCTAATACCACCTCTGGGACATCCCCCGAAAGATGCACTCGTACGTGATTGGCCCGCGGGTCTCCTTTATGCATTCCCACCCTTTCCATTGATACCCAGATTTTTACAGAAAGCAAAATCGCTGGGAAGGACTGTTATCCTCATAGCCCCCTACTGGCCTCGACAGATTTGGTTCCCGTTTCTCCACCATCACCTGTTGGAATATCCATGGATCCTGGATCCAGTTCCGGACCTTCTGATGCACCCGTCAGGGGGCCTCCATCCTCCCCTGCAGTCCCTGAAACTGATTGCTTGGCTAATCCACTTCCCCTAATTGCCAGGCTTCATTCAATTTCAGAAGATACAAGACACATTCTCTTGTCTTCTCACAAGCCATCCACCAGGAAATTATACTGAAGTAAGTGGAAAAGGTTCTCAATTTGGGCCAACACACAGAAAATTGACCCTTTCTGAGCTCCGCTATCATCCAGGAAGGGGCAGCAGCTGCTACAGTTCAAGTCCAGTTAGCCGCCATCTCAAATTTCCACCTTGGATTCGATGGCTTGAACGTTATGGGCCATAAACGCTAAACGCGCGTTTTTTGGCTTGTACCTACTCAGCACAAGATCCTCGTGGTGGCCAGCAGAGTAATCCAAGCTTCAGAGAGCTGAAAAAGCGACTTTACCTGATATAAGTATTTTTTTGTGGCTTTCCACTTCTATTTATCTTGCTACTGTATTTTCGCCTGTTTGCTGATACATTGCTACTGTTTTATTCTGCATTTATTCTGATATTGCACTTGTTTCTCAGTTTGTTACTTTAAATATCTGTAACTGTTGCAAATTGTTTGTGTAGGCTGTGATAGCCGATTTATAGCATTTATAAGTGTTTACTGTATCTGTTCTGCTTGTCTCTTGGAAAAAAAAAAAAAAAAACCAAACAAAATCTCTTGTTTTCCCACCTTGCTAAGCTAGATTAGTCCAGTTTCAGAGCTTGCTGATCCCTGGACTTTGTTTGCAGTTCCTGTTACTGATTCTTTACCTAATTTGGAAAGGAGGAAGTTCCTTTGCTATCCAGTGGGAGTGGGAAGCATTGAGCTGCCTGTTGGTCCAGTGTTGTGAGGTTTCAGCCAGCAACTTGTAGTTTATTGGTCGTTTTGGGCCAGTTCCTAGCTTCTTTCAGCCCCCTGATATAAAAAACGCTAAACGCGCGTTTTTTGGCTTGTACCTACTCAGCACAAGATCCTCGTGGTGGCCAGCAGAGTAATCCAAGCTTCAGAGAGCTGAAAAAGCGACTTTACCTGATATAAGTATTTTTTGTGGCTTTCCACTTCTATTTATCTTGCTACTGTATTTTCGCCTGTTTGCTGATACATTGCTACTGTTTTATTCTGCATTTATTCTGATATTGCACTTGTTTCTCAGTTTGTTACTTTAAATATCTGTAACTGTTGCAAATTGTTTGTGTAGGCTGTGATAGCCGATTTATAGCATTTATAAGTGTTTACTGTATCTGTTCTGCTTGTCTCTTGGAAAAAAAAAAACAAAAAATATCTCTTGTTTTCCCGCCTTGCTAAGCTAGATTAGTCCAGTTTCAGAGCTTGCTGATCCCTGGACTTTGTTTGCAGTTCCTGTTACTGATTCTTTACCTAATTTGGAAAGGAGGAAGTTCCTTTGCTATCCAGTGGGAGTGGGAAGCATTGAGCTGCCTGTTGGTCCAGTTTTGTGAGGTTTCAGCCAGCAACTTGTAGTTTATTGGGCGATTTGGGCCAGTACCTAGCTTCTTTCAGCCCCCTGATATAAAAACGCTAAACGCGTTTGCTGATTTAGCTGAGCTGCTACTGTTGCACACTAGGGCAGCGCCGTTAAGCAGATTTAAACTATTAGGGCTACCTAAATTACACTCTTCAAATTTTCCCTTAAAACTACCTTCCTCGAACTATACTACTGATCTAATCAGCGTATCCTATAACTAAAAAGATCATCTCTACTTGACTCCAAGTAGACTATTCTCTATCTGTTAAACCTAGCACTTGCTCCTACAGTACTTATTACCTTGATACGGCACTCTTGTCATAGATAGTACCCCAAAAGGCAAACCCCCATTTCTGTCACCCACGTCCCGCGGAATCTTTTTCAAAGTTTTTGTCTATTCCTTCTAGCATGTCGACGGATCAGTTGCTAGTGTCCTCTCCTGCTCAGCTGGTGAACCTGGGAATTTTGAGGCAATGTTACAATTGCCTCATGTACACAGACAACCCTCTCCTCCTCCCACAAAACACAAATACATGCGAGAGATGCAACTATATGGCCAAACTGGAGGCTGAGCTCTCTCAACATAGGACTGGCAAGACCAGTCAGGAGGAGAAGGTTACCACACACACTATAGACCCAGTCTCACATAGTACCATCACAACCTCAAATCATACACATAAACACACAAAGACATACTCGGAGGCTCTGAACAAAAATCTACCAAAACAGCAGAGGCCACCTAAGCAGACACCCAAACAACCACCACCTCAGAACACAGCACCTACAACACATAGACCTCACAGTCAGAGTGTCAAACAGTCACAGCCCTTAAGGCCAAACACAATGCCAGACACACTAGTCATTGGTGACTCCATAGTCAGACACACTGACGTTCCGCTCACCAGACTGAGTAAGGAGAAGGTCACAGTAAGCTGCCTGTCGGGCGCTAGAATCCGCCACATAAAGCAAGCACTCAGGTCTCTCAACAGCAGGTACAAATATGACTCAGTCATTGTCCATGCTGGTGTGAACGACCTGAGACGTACCTCCTTGGACTGCATGAAAAGAGACATTGAGGAGCTCTCTGATTATGTAGCCCAGGCAGGTATGACCCTGACCTTGAGCAGTATCCTACCTTCACCAAGAATGATGCCACAATACAGAGATAAGATGATCAGCTTTAACAATTGGCTTAACCACTGGTGTCATTCAAAGGGGATCCAGTGTCTGTCTGCCTGGGATGACATGCTGGACAAGCCACGCTGCTTCGCAAGGGACGGCTTGCACCTGTCACCCCTGGGATTCCGGATATTGGCAAAGGCTCTTGCCACCCCATAGTGCCTTTTTTAGGCAAGGCTCAAATTCTAAACCTACCACCCTAGAACACCGAAAAGGAAAAAAACTAAGGGTAATGCTGCTCAATGCCAGAAGTCTAAATCTCAAAATGCACGCACTCGAGGCCCTTCTCAATATGGAGAACATCGATGTCTGTGCTGTGACAGAAACCTGGTTCAAGGCTCCTGAGAGCACCCCAGCACTATCAGGTTTTACCTCATATCATGCGTTCCGGCCCCAAAATCCGGACAATACCAAGAAAGGGGGGGTATCCATATTCATCAAGGACACCCACACCTCAAGACTGGTGGCAACTCACGATGCATCGGAGACCATCCAGGTGCAATTAACCATAGGCAAGACTGCTCTGCAAATTGTAGCATGTTACAGGCCACCCTCACAAACTCAGGAACCTCACATGGCCTTCCTGAAAACACTAGAGGGATAAATGTATCACCAAACACCATCATACTAGGTGACTTCAATTACCCTAATATAGACTGGGAACACTACTCAAGCCCAAACACCCTAGCCCAAAAGTTCCTGGAATTCATAAACTCAAATGCCATGGAACAACTAGTCACCATCCCCACAAGAGGAGATAACATACTTGATCTCATCATCACGAACATGGGAGCACAATGTTCAACACCGGAAGTATACCCCTCACTGGTGAGATCAGATCACAAACTAATCTCGCTGGAGGTCCTCATCCCACCCCCACCTGAAATAAAAAAGACCACAGTAAAAAACTTCTCGAAAGCCGACTTCACACTTCTAAAGACTAGTGTGGTCTCCTTTAAGGCCCCGAGCCATGGAAAACAGTACTCAAGCCGCTGAATCACTCACAAATGCCTTCTACCAGCACCTGCAGGACTGCATGGATAAGGCAATCCCAAGCAAAACAAAGACTCTCTGTACCAAAGGCAAGCGTCCACTCTGGTGGACCCCAGCCATAAACAAACTCTACAACAAAAGGAGAAAGCTACTACAAGATAGAGCAAAATCCTTAAAAGGTAAGACACCCTTGATCACTATAAGTAAAAACTAAGAGCTCTCATAAAATCATCCAAAGCAAATTTTGAGAGAAAAATAGCTAAAGACTCAAAAGACAATCATAAGGCATTATTTAGCTATGTTAGAAACCTGGGAGGAAACTCCCAGATATGCTCAGAACTAGTCAAAAATGATGTGAAGATTACTGATCCTACAGACATTGCCAACATACTGGCTGACAGGTTCAGTGCAAACTTCTCCCCTCCCCCAAAAGGAGAGATATCTATACCAAACGATTGCAGCCCCGAAACGTTTCCAAGGCCCAAGTTAAACCTGCTCTCTCCAAAGCAAAAACACAGCATCCATGGGACCGACGGTGTCCCCGGCTGTGTGCTCCACGAACTCAATGAGGAATTAAACCCACAACTAGGACAGCTATTTAATCAAAGTCTTACCTCTGGATATGTACCCAGGAGTGGCGCACTGCAACTGTGGTCCCACTTCACAAAGGCGGTGCTTCCACCGACCCTGGAAATTACCGCCTATTAGCTTGACAAACCTTATCTGCAAAGCCATGGAGAGGATCATAATGGACCTCATAAATAAAGACATAGGGAATTTGCAGACCTTGGATCCAACCCAGTTTGGCTTTGTCAAAGGCAGATCATGCCTTTTAAACTTGGTTGACTTTTTCGAAACAGTCACCAAAGCCATTGATGAGGGAAAGGCAGTCCA